>NW_020837946.1:83563895-83640054 GCF_003676395.1 Aethalodelphis obliquidens | reverse complement strand
CACACACACACACACACACACACACACACACACACACACACACACACCAGACCAAATAAAAGGTTGGTAGCCATAAAATAACCCAGAGGAAACCTATGTGCAAGTTCTGATATGGAGAGTGAGTAGAGAGAAAGATCTGGAAATATGTGTTTCTGAAAAGTGGCAAGAAATTCAGCAACTGGCAATTAAACAAGATTTTCTTTTCATAAACAATGATGGAATTTAAATTATTTTCAGGTAGCTGTCATACCGATGCCAGGAATTTCTAAGGAAATTTAGAGAAGCTGAGTTGGAAGAAAGAAGAGATGATGGAGACCTGTTTAATCAGGTAAAACAAACAAAAATTAAAGAAATATTTAGTAGAACTGAGTATCAAATTTAAATCTACAGTTCCTTCCCCTCTGTGTAAAGATGTCTTTAATATGGTAATAGATGTCAGAGGGTGGGGAGAGAGGCAGCAATCACATTCACTGTGAGATAAGAGGACTCCATCTTTCCTGCCTATGAAGCTTTAGACCTGCATTTTATTTCAAGTTTGGTGAACAGCAATCACTTCCCATCTGTGATTAGTCTCTGTTTTTTCACTGAAGAGAGGGTTGAGACAGAGTTTTAAAGGTTATTCTACACCAGACAAAAGGAGTACATGAAAAATAAGAGGCTTTTCAAATGATCTAAAGTGCACTTGAATCTGCCACTTTGATATCATTAGCAAATTGTGATTGATTAAGTATGACACTTAAATCTCTTACAAGCTTTTTGGAATAAAAGAGGGTATAGCAAGTGTGGATATTCCCAGTATGTGGCATTATTTTCTAAATGTAGAGTGATATTTTTTCAGGTTGCATAATCCTACCTTTTACTCCTGAAATTATAAAGTTAGAGAGAATCCTGAGAGTAGTTGCTCTTGAGTCAGGGTTCAAGCAGATGACTGTGTTGCCATTTCAGACTGAGGGTTCATAGTAACAGTCTTGGGTTGATGCTACAGTTCCACTCCCTCGATAAAGCAAAATATGAGTCAAACATGATTTATTTGATTGTTCTTATGAATCACTGTTTTAGAAAAGTGTTTACTTGTCATAAGTTTGGTCCATCTCAACTAAACAGTTTGAGGGGATTTGTTTCCAAGGCAAGAAGATGCTGTTTTCTTTAATACTGATATTTAAAAAGACAGCAAAAAATTCACTAAAGATCACCAAAATTCTCTTAAATGTAATGATAATTATATACCTATGAAATCAAGGTGGCTTGATATACAAGGTAGCCTTTAATCCATGCCTTTTTCCTGATGGTTCGAGGATGAGAGGAGTACTAGGGAAAACAAAATAAAGGACAGCATATTACAGACTGCCATAAGACTATGGAATTCACAGATCCCTTTTTAAATATGTGAAAGTGGAAGCAGTAGGTTGTACAATTAAACAATATGAAAGGAAGAGTCAGAAACTGAAATCCAGCTGTAGTTCTGCCAATTGCTGGTTATTTCACATCAGCCTCTCATTCCACTTCTCAGAGACTGAATTTGCTGCTCTGTACTACCTTCCTGGATTAGATTAGAGGACCCAGAATAAGAGTTTTCACTATTCGACTTGCAGTGACCCATTCAAAGCTATTACTAGAATTGTTAAAAAATATTCTGGTTGATTCTCTGTGCAGGCGTTTCGTAAGATCTCACTTCTCCATGACTTTTGAAGTCAGATGTGACCACATGATTGGCTCTAGCCAGTGAAATATGAGTGGCAGTGACATTGGTCATTTCTTGGGAAAACCAAGAACCAGTACATGATTTCTGTCTGACATGATGACCGTGGAAGGTCATGTCAAGACAGAGTATTTGTAGTCTGGGTACCTGTGTAAATAGGAATGATACAGATTCCCCACTGATCCACAATAGACCTGTAGCATAAATCAACATTCAATATAGAAGCCACTGAAATGTTAGAATAATTTGTTATCGCAACAAATTTAATCCTGATTGGTGCAACATGTTTTATCCTGCAAATAATTTCTCACATGAAAGGATATAGTCATGTATTCACCTTATAATTACAACATAAAAAGAACTTTAAAAGTATTTAAAAATAAAATTTTAATTAAAAAATCAATATTTAACCTTAACACAGTAAACTAGCAAACTCCTCTTTGACTTATTTTTTATCCATGTGCTGCTAAGTTTCTGGACTTTTTAGTGTCTTTTACCTCCTTTGTGGTGACTACAGACACATCAAGTCTTTCTACTTGGGTTTCAGTGTGATTGTAATTCACCTTCCTGATAGTTACACAATAATCTCGAAAACTCCCAATCTCCACATCCCACTCCTTATTCTTGGAAGCCTTATATTAATGTCTCCTTTCTGAAATTCTACTCAGCTTATTTTCAAAAACATTCACAACTCTATGCAGTTTAGTAAGGGTATAGGACTTTGTTTTACTTTGAGTGCCTGAGAAGGTTAGATTTCTCATCCAACCATTCACAGACATCCCCTCTCCCACCTTTCCTATGATTTCTCCCATGCTATCGTTCCTCTCTGGTGAGTTCTGAGTTTTCCTTCCCATTACATTTCTACCCTGCTGAAAGCCCACTATCCCTATCTGTGGAGTAAAAAGTGGCAGGATTTCAAACAGACTCTGCAAAGCAAATTTGATACCTATTTTGTCATTTATTTATTCAAGACATTGTCATCAAATGCCTACTAAATACTTGGCACTCTCACAGATACTGCAGATATAATGAGTGGGATGTGATTCTGGTCCTTAAATCTCAATGCTGAGACAGTTTGATGAGAGGTTTAGTTGCTATGAGAGCACATAAGAGAGTCTCCATACTCAGCTTCGCCTGGGGGCTTCCTGGTTGTGATGTCTAATCTGAGAACGCATCAAAGTTTTTGAAGGGATAAAGGAGAGAATGGAGGGCAGTAGGAAGGGGTCTGGGCAGAGGAAACATATACCAAAGCTCCTAATTGAAATATCATTGTTTTATCCAAGAATATATGTGATTTAGTGTGTCTGAGAAAAAATTCTTGTCAAAGGGCAAATAAATGGACTAGCAGGATTGTGAGAATCAGATCTAAAAGTAGACAACACGGGTCTAATACTAAAAAATAATTATGTTATGTTCCAGAATGTGTATTTCCCCTTAGGACATTTCCCAGCCAATGGAAGAATTTTTATATGGCAAGGATCAGATCTGTGTTTTTTGCCAGTTGACTTTGGCGACAGTATGGAGACTTTCCTAGATGCTGGAACATCAGTCAAGAGTTTATTGTATAAAAATAGAAGAGAGATGATGGCAGTCTGAATTAGGTAGTGATAAGATGGAGGCAAAGAAGTGGATGACTTGTGAAAGATTAGGGGGTAGGAAAAAGATTTCATAATTGCCGTGAAGGGAGGAAGGGGGTGAGGGAAACGGTACAGACAATATTGAGTTAGAAGGTGGGGCATCTGGGCAGACAGAAATTCTCTGGGACATGTATAAGAAGAGTCAGGAGGCAAGGGAACCGAATTGTATACAATGTTCTCTGTTTTAGGAAAAAATGGGTGTAGCAGAACTATGAAATGGTCCTCCAAGTGAAATGCCCTATGCTCAACAGTATAAACTGGATTGAAATGCTCAAAAGATTGGTCAATTACACCTTCTCCATTTTACCTCCTAAATATCCTTTCCAGAATACTTGACATTCTTCTTTCTTTTTTAAGTATTCTCAAACACAGCATTATAATGTTTTGATAACGTGAAATACCTCTCTTAAACTGCATTTGTTCAAGTTGTAACACTTTTAAACTTATAACATTTTCTAAGTCACCTTCAAATACAGTTTGTCTTCCATATCCACAGATGTGGAACCCATTGTACTATACCATTTTATATAAGAGACTTGAGATTCCTCAGATTTTGGTATCCTAGGAGGTCCTAGAACCAATCTCCCATAGATATCAAGGAAAGACTATACTACTATCCACATGATTTTGATTGAGGAAGGTGTTTTAATTTACATTTACAGATGAGAAAATTGATGCTGAATTGTTAGGTGACCTGTTATATTTTATCATGATTAAGCAGAGGAGTCCTGCCTCAAATCCACATCCTCTAGTTTCGAATCACTTACAGAAAGATATTGCAGGTTCCAGACCACAATAAAGGGAATATCACAATAAAGTGATATTCATATGAATTTTTGGCTTCCCAGTGCATATAAAAGTTATGCTTATACCATATTGTAGCCTATTAAGTATGCAAAAGCATTGTGTCTAAAAAAACAATGTACATACCTATTAAAAACTAATGCTGTTGAAAAAATGGTGCCAATATATATACTTGCTTAACACAGAGTTCCCACAAACTTTCAGTTTGAAAAATATGCCTGTTCCTTTTATATATATTTTATTGTTTATTTATATATATTTTTTAACCTTAAAAACTGTAATCATAGAGTGTGTAATTTTTAGTGTCTTCCTTCTTTTGCTTGATATTATGTCTGTTTTCGTGACAGTAATTTTAAAAAACGTTTTTGGCTCTATGATATTTTAGTATATAAATACACTGTGGGTTACTTGCATACTTGTAAGTTGATGGGCATTTGGATTGTTTCCTGTTTTTATGTGTAATGAACAAAGCTGCTATGAATATTCTTCTGTGTATAGTTTGGTGTAAGTACGTGCACATTGCTGAGTTACAGGATTATGTGTATGCTCACTTTAATAGGTACTCTCAAATATTTTTACAAAGTGAAAGAACTAATTTGTAGTTATAATTTGTAGTTTGGTAAAGTAGTATTCAAGTCTTTTGACAAATTTTCTATTGGGCTGTCTGTCCTTTTAATGCTAATTTGTAAGAGTCCTTTATATACTCTTGGTAAGAGTCCACTGCTGTATACTTGCATTGCAAAGTTCCTCTCCCACTCTTATGACTTGTCTTTTACACTCTTAATGTTGTCTTATAATGAACAGAAGTTTTACATTTTAATATGATCCAAATTGCAAATCTTTTCCTTTATGGTTAGTGTTTTTTTGTTCTGCTTAACAAATCTTTCCCTGCCTCAAGTTCATGAAGGCCTTCTCTTATGTTATCTTTAGTGAATTACCTTTCAATTTTAGATTTGATCCACCTGAAGTTGGTCTTTGACTATGCTGTGAAGTATAGGACAAATTTCTTTTCTTTTTTTTTCTACTTGAATATACAATTGACCCAACACTATTGATTGAAGATTTTCTCTCCCTAGATTGCAATACTACCTTCATCATATAACAATTGACTGTATGTATGTGACCCCTCTATTTTGTTTATTTTGTATATTTTATAACATATTTGTTTCAGTTTCTCTAGATTTATTATAACTTCATATGTGATTCATACATATTGTGTAATTTTATTTTTTCTTCAATGTTGCCTATTCTATTCTTGGTCTACTGAATTTTTGAATCAGTTTAAAATAATCATTTGAAGCTGTGCAACAATTTCAACAATTACACAATCAAAAAATTTTATTATTTAGTTTATTTTGACCATGCTTTTAAAGATTTAAAACTAACACAAATAGTACATTACTATTATCTTGACACTGGTCAAAATATCCAGTTTCCAATTCTTTTTTTTCCTTATGTATAAAATATGTGGGCTCTTTTTTACTTATAGTATTAAATTGCCTGTGACACTGAAATATTGTTTTCAATTAGTGTTTTGCATACTTAGCATCAGACCTATTCTTATCTCTCTAACCTCTCATTCCTTATTTCCTTTATTTGTATCATTCACATATATCCTGTTGGAATATGTTTTTTATCAACTTTCTGGAAAAAAACAGTCTTTTAAAGGTTAAAATACACTGTGACACATCCCATCTAGACAAGATTAAGTAAACTCATCTTTCCCTCCTCTCCACTAAGTATCACTATAAACCCTGGAAATAGTGCAACAGGCAACCAAAGGAGGACTGAAAGGTGGAAAGAAGAAAAACTGACTAGAGACTCTAGGACTAAAGGAATAACATAGTGGCAGGGCATCTTATAACCCACCATTCAAAGAATAAGATGACCACATCACCTCATTTCCTAGCCACCAGTCTAACAAGCAACAGAAGGTGGCCTAGGTAGGTTCATTTCTTCTCTGAATTGTCCTGTCAACCATTCAAGTAGCACAAGCAAGGTAGACTGATCAGGAACCCTGATGACAATGCCCTCCTTCTCCCCTGGACCTAAAACTCCCCTTCCCTACTGAAAAACACCATGACCATGTGGCTGGGTGGCACCAGCAAGATGTACCTTCCACAAGAAGTGGCTTGCTATGGGAAATATTTTTGTCTCTGCAGATTATAGAATCACTTCCCCCACCAAGAGACACATGGCAGCCAAAACTTGGGAACTTCTTCAACCCCCTTAGGCTGCATGAGGAGGGACCAGTGGGAGGTCTCAGTCACAATAGATAAACCAGCTTGACCAAAATATCACCTGTAAATTAAATTTCCCTTTGAACCATAGTTCACAAACGTACAGCAGAATCTGTGTGCTAAATCTAAAAAGATGACTGCCTGGTAAAATAGAATATTTAAACAAGACCCATAGTATCTTAAAGTGATAGCTAAAATGTCCAAGACACATACAAAAATCACTTATCTATGGAATCTAAAAAATACGACAAACTAGTAAATAAAACAAAAAGGAGCAGATTCACAGATATAGAGAACAAACTAGTCATTACCAGAGAAGAGAGGGAAGGCAAGAGGGACAACATAGGGGTAGGGGAGTAAGAGGTACAAACTATTAGGTATAAAATAAGCTACAAGGATACATTGTATAACACAGGGAATATAGCCAATATTTTATAATAACTGTAAATGGAGTATAACCTTTAAAAATTGTGAATCACTATTTTTTTTTGTACACCTGTAACTTACATAATATTGTACAGAAACTATACTTCAACTAAAAATAAATAAATAAAATGAATTAACACATAAAAAACAATCTGTTAAAAAATCACACATTATACCAGGAACCAGGAAAATCACAACTTAAATGAGGAAAGAAAATGAACTGATGCCAAAAAACCAAGGTGAACAAAATGTTGGAATTATCTGACAAAGATTTTAAAGCAGCTATTATAAAAATGTGTCAACAAGCAGTGTCAGACTCTCTTAAAACAAAGGAAAAAATTAAAAATCTCAGGAAAGAAATAGTTATAAAAAATAATCAAATAAAAATTAAATAACTTAAACATACAGTAACCTAAATAAACATTTTACTTAATGTGTCTAACAGTCAAATGAAAATATCATAAAATAGTTTCAGAGACTTGTGGCACAATAACATAAGGTCCAACATTTGTATCATCAGAGGCCCAGAAGGAGAGGAGAGAGAGTGGGGCTGACAAAGTAGTTGAAGAAATAATGCTGAAAATGACCCAGATTTGGTGAGAGACATAAATCTACAGATTCAAGAGGCTAAGAAAATTCCAAATAGGATAAATCTAAAGATATCTACAGCAAGTCCACCATGATTAAACTTCTGAAAATTAAAGACAAAAAAATTTTTAAGTAGCCTGAGAGAAAAACCACATTACCTGTGAGGAAATGCCATTTCAAAATTATAGCAGATTTCTCACTTGAAAACTTAAAGGTCAAGACAAGGTAGCACATTACTGTATTCAAATACTGAAAGAAAAGTACTTGTCAACTAAAAATTCTGTATCTAGAGAAACTATCCTTTAGGATGGGGAAAGAAAGACAGTCTCAGACAAAGCAAACTAAAAGAATTTGTAATTAGAAGACCTACCCTTAAAAATGGCTGAAAGAATTTCTTCAAACATAAAGGAAATGATAAAAGAATTTTGCAGTATCAGGAAGAACGAAGAACAAAAAGAGTCAAAATACAGTTACATACCATAGGCTATTCTTCTTCCTATGGTTTTATATCAATACATCATGTTTGATGACTGAATAAAAATTCTAATACCATCTGATACTAAAGATGATCACATTTAAAAGTGGGGAAAGTAAAGAGACATAAATGAAAGTAAGATTTCAACAATTCACTGAAAGCAGTAAAATGTTGATACCAATAGACTGTGGTTAAGTCCCATATGTATATTGTAATAGTTAGAGCACCCACTAAGAAAACTACTTAAAGAGGTATACTAAATAAATAAATCTAAATGGAATCCTAAAAAAATACTCAAGTATCCCACAGGGAGGCAAGAAAAACAAAACCAAGAAACAAGGAAACAAACAGAAAACATATAATAAAATGGTAGACTTAAGCTCTAACATATCAGTAATAACCTTAAATGCAAATAGTCTAAGCACACTATTTAAAAGACAGAAATCAGTGAGTCAATAAGAAAATATGACCAAATTATACACTGCTTAAAAGAAACTCATCTCAAATTTGGAAACATATGTAGGTTGAAAATAAAAGGATGAGGAAAGGTATAACAATGCAAAAAAATTAAAAAAAAAACAGGAGTAACTGTATTACTATCACATAAAGTAGACTTCAGAGCAAAGAAAATCACTGGAGACAAAGAGGGGCATTATAAAGTGATAAAAGGATCAAGCTACCAGGAAAACATAATGATTTAAACGTGTGTGCAAGGGAGTCTCAATATACATAAACCAAAATCTGATAGACCTGAAAAGAGAAAGAGACAAATTCTCAATTGTAGTTGGAGACTTAAAAATTCTTCTCTCAGCAACTGATATGAACTGCTACACAGAAAATCAGCATCGGGGCTTCCCTGGTGGCGCAGTGGTTGGGAGTCCGCCTGCCGATGCAGGGGACGCAGGTTTGTGCCCCGGTCCGGGAGGATCCCACATGCCACGGAGCAGCTGGGCCCGTGAGCCATGGCCGCTGGGCCTGCGCGTCCGGAGCCTGTGCTCCACAATGGGAGAGGCCACAGCAGTGAGAGGCCCGCGTACCACAAAAAAAAAAAAAAAATCAGCATGTATATAAAGGATCTAAACAATACAACCAACCAACAGGATCTAACTGACATCTATCTATCTCACTTTACCCAACAACAATAAAATATACAGTTTTTCAAGTATCCATATACTAGGCTATACAGCAAGCCTCAACACACTTAAAAGAATGAAACTAATATAAAATATGCTCTCTGAATATAATGGAATCATACACATACAAAAATACAATTAAAAAAAGACAAGAAGAAAATCTCTAGACACAGCATAACAGCCAAAACTGGAGCAGGGGGAACAAAAAAACCAAACAGATGAACTTCAACAGTTGAATGGCTAAACAAACTGTAGTCCATCCATATCATGGAATACTACTCAACAGTGAAAAGAAACGAACTATTGATACACACAACAGCTTGGATGACTCTCCAGTGAATTCTGAGTGAAAAAAAAATCCAATACCAACGTTTACATCCTATATGATTCCATTAATATAATATTTTTGAAATGACAAAATTTTAGAAATGGAGGGCAGATAAGTGGTTGTCAGGGGTTAGGAATGGGGTGAGAGTGGGAGAAAGAAGTATTTTTATAGAAGGGCAATGCGAGGGATGACTGCTGTGATGGAACTCTTCAGTACGTTGACCTTGCTGGTGGATACATGAACTTATAAATGTGACAAAGATGTGTAGAACTAAATATCCCCCCCCCACACACAAATAGGTACAAGTAAAACTGAGACTATCTGAAAATGATCAGCGCATTGTATCAATGTAAATATTCTGCATGTGATATTGTTTTGTAGTTATACAAGTTGTTCCCATTGAAGCAAACTGGGTATATGGTACATGGAATCTCACCACATTATTTCTCAAACTGCATGTGAATTTACGATTATCTGAAAATTAAATGTTTAAGTAATACATTTTGTACTTTAATGTATTAAACATCAAGAATACATCCACTTTTGAACATAGTTTAATTTACGTTTAATTTACACATTAAAAAATTTAAAGTATACTTTTTAATGGGATTAAACACAAAAATCTTAAAAGAATCCACTAATGTGGAAGTTGAAAAATGAAAATGCTAATGGACCTTTCATTTTCCATACAGTATGATTTCCTCTTGATATTTTTTGACCACATAAAGTATATTCATTTAACATGGCAGAAGTAAGTCTTCAGCTTCTTAAAAAAAACCCAAAAAACACAAAAAAACCATCACTCCATTTACTATAATGTAACTTTTAAATGTAATTACTATAAGAAATTTTGCCTTCTTGTTTATTCAATTCCCATGGACAAGAGACAATTTTTTAAACTATTATAATGAGAATAATAATATTGCCTGTGTTTATGTTTTTGAATTTTAAGGCACTGATTTGAGATGACTACTCCATTTCAAAATTAAACTATCACTGCTTATGACTTAGTAATAGGCACCTCACCACAAATTTTAACTGTATGTAACTTTGGCATATATAAAACTAACAAATAGACACACATTCATTTAGTTAAGTATATTTAAGGTTAGCTATCTCTCCTTTCTCAAATTTATAAACAGAGTAGGTTTGTCAGTTTGGGGAAACTAGCACAGGAGTGTGGTATTGTAGCAATATTGAAATTTTGTTTTAAAATTCTTTGCTAGTAGAATGAAGGTGGAAGAATTGGCAACCTCAACTCTTGTAGTATGTTATCACCATACTGTCAGAAAGAGTGCACTTAGCCAACTCTGACGAAACTGGGTGTGTTATATATTGAGCAGGAACCATGGGTTCCTTATGCCAACAATTAATTTCAACTCTTACCTTATTACCACATTTCTTGGACACTACAGGATAATTTCTTCTAAGCTTTTTGCTGCTCATGTGTGAAATCTTAAATAATCTAGCCAAATGTAATGAAAGTTCAGGGCTGTTCCGTTGACATTGGTTTACTGAACGCTGATCTGTGAAAGTCTGAATGCGCAAATCTCTATCAATGTGGTCAATGAAACTTCACCATCACCTTGACAAAGCATTTTTTTCCCCCACTGTGTAGATTCTTTTTAAGAGTTTCACTAAAACATGCCATGTCACAGAAAAATTTCTTTCTCTCGAATATCCTATGTGAATTCGAAGTACACGTGAGCTATTCTACATGAAATGCATAAGCATTATGCAGTAGAAAAGAAGCATTATATCTGAATTATGGAAGTTGTGTTTCTTTTAATGAAATTCATCCAAATAACAAGTAAATTTAGGGATAGTAGAAGAAAATTCTAAGGTGTATTGACAACACAAGTTTTTACAAGAGCCTAATCTAAATAGAAAACCACATTGAACTTTCTAGAGAGGGCAGAAAGGTCAACCATCTTATAGTAAGCAGACAGCACAGTACAAGAGGAGCATATGTTAAAAACATACTTTATTTACCTTTCATTAGAATGTCTTCCTCTGAGAAGGTTAAATACTTCAGGATAGGGATAGGATTTTTCTCATGTTAACTAATCCCGGCAAAAGTGAATAGAGATTTGCTTTCTTCAGCATTTATTGATATTAATTGCTTTATTGAACTAGCTGTGGGAACAGGGATTTCCTAATGCCAGCATAAAGGATCATTATTTATAAGCTAACTGATCGCACAAATTCTATACTTAGCTCAACATTTCTGTTGGAAATACTGCAAGAATCTTTTTAAAAAAAATGTTGTCATATTTCAGCCTTCATACGGTATGCTAAATTACATAAGCTAAATGATAAAACATTTTCCAGGAAAGGGGAATTTTAGAGTCTCACATACCAGGCTTCAAATCAAGCTCTGAAAAGCAGCTTATTATTGTGTTTTTCTTCCATTTATTTTTAATTCTTCCCCTTCGGCTCTGTCTTACAGGTGTCCCTAGTTATAACCATCAGTAAAAACAAAACACATGTGTAGGCTATAAATCTGTATTTGTGTTAATTCATAGGAGAAAAATATCTTCAGTTCTTCCTTCCAATCTCCTTTCCTCTCACTGCTTATAAGCTCTGTATAGGGCTCTGTGCTTATCATTACAGAAACCAAATTCTGTCCCACGTGCTAAGTTAACAGGAAAGTTCCTGCATGTCTTTTCTCATTGCAAGTAAAGAAGTCAAGGTGGAAATCCCCGAATTAATTTAGAACATGAAAGGATTTAGAAAGGGAATCAATATTTGGTAAAAGGAGAGAGCTGCCAACTTAGCCTTTTGTAGTAACTACACAAGGTTCAGTCAATCAGATCCGTATCACATTGGGAAAAGTTAAAAAGTTTGAACATCCTTGAATATGAAATAGTTAATAAGTTTTCCAGGCACCAGAATGGAAACTCTTATAGTTTTGTTCAGATATTCATTCTATAAAGGTGCCAGAGGCAATGCTAAAGCCAAGGTAGAATCGGTTATTTGCTTGTAAAGTATGATTTGAGTGCTTAATAGATAAGCTGTTTTAAATCACATCACTTTGAAATGTGACATGCAGCTTGTCAGCTTGGAATGTTTTCTTCCTCCTTCTTCATTTTCATTTTGATAAAATAATAACTGGTTCTCTAACATAGTTCTTTGGTCTTGAGATAACCACACCAACAGCTAGAAACAAGCATCAGGGCTGTTGGATGTTATATTTTGATAAATCACTGTTTTGTGTTTGTATTTTATTTTTCAAATCGCTTCTTTACCCCGTAATAGATGAACACATTCTTTTGTGAGGGAAAAAAAGTATTTTTATGAATACAAGAATGTATCTAAGTAGTCATCTAAAAATTGGAGACATAAATTTATATAGTGTTTGCAGGGTATCTTAGATTTGATTATGAAGTTATTCCATGAGTAGGTTTTGCCAAGATTATCGTAGAATCAATGAACTGGACTTATTAGGTCATCATCTCTTACTAACAGTATAGAGTTCTCAAAAGCTTTATTAGGTGCAATTGTAAGTGGCTCAGACAAGAGGTTTCAATCATTTCTTTTAGATATGATTCCACAGTTTCAGAAATTTTTATTGGCAAGAAATGATTTCTGATGCCTAGTCAATGTGTAATTTTTCTCTTAGAACACTTGCAATCATTCCTGTCCTCCACCTCCTACCAACCACATGTTATTGGGGTTTTGGGGGGTTTGTTTTGTTCAGTTTTCACACTCTTTTCACCCCATAAATTTTGCCCACATGATCAAATACCCACACGAGAAAATAAAAATCAAAATTGGACAAGTTCGTCTGAAGAGGGATTAGAATGAGTTGAAGTAAACCATGGAAAGAGAATATTTAGTTTAGCTTAAATCACTGCTGTAATCATTTAAACATGAACAATAATCCATTTGGAAAATATCAGAAACTGCTTTATATCACAGACATATCATTAGGCCCCCATAACATTCCAGGAACCTGCCCTTTTCAACCCCAACATATCCCCAAAGAGATTATTTCTATAACAATAGAAATAGAGATTTCGAACATTATTTTATTTTCTAATTCACAAAGATAAGATGGCACGGGAAGTGTATTGTCCTGAGCTCCTTCTCTCTCTGGGATGGAGGCTTTAAGAAACTATTGCAAGCCAATAGGGAGGTTTTCCACAGCATGTAGGAAAAAGCTCCTTGTGAGCCAGGAGTCCCACAGCGGGCCTTTTTTCAGCCTATAAACAATACAGCTAGGAGTTTCAGTGGGTTAAGCATCAGGCTGGAAATTTGTAATAACATGAGGTCTGATTCCAGATCTATAATTTACTGGCCTGTTGAGTGACAATGGGCACATAACTTCACTGACGTGTATTTCTAAAGTTTAGTCTTGAAATTTGTATTAGTTACACATTTGTTCATAGTAGAATATATCAACCCCCCAAAATAAAGAAAATCTAAAAAAAAAACCTAATTTAAAACCAAAAGGCTAAGTAGATGCCCTGTAAACAAAAAATGCACACTGTAATTAAGTGGGATGAGCCACACATGACACTTCTAAAAAAAAAGGGTTGGTGGACACTTGAGTACAAAATATTAAAATGTATTATTCAGCTTTCATACTTAAAAGTGTGGATTGCTGTAAAACTAATAAACAGACAAAAATATCAGATTTGTAACTTAGAAAAAAATTTTTTAAAAAAAGAATTTGGAGTATTATTGAACTGACATCATGATTCAATAGTTTCTAGCAAGAATTCTTACAAAATGATGCTGAAACATCAGTTAAATGTTTCTAGATAAGAAACATTTGTCTTTATCCAATGTTAAAATTATTTCCCTGTTGCTTAAAATGTTAATTTAAAATATTAAATAGAAGTATTTTAGATGAATATGAAATCAGTGATATGTAGAATCTTTCTAAATTTCTAAACAATGGAGGAATTCACAAACGAGAAGCTAAGAAACTTTATAACATTAAATGGAATTTCTAAATATAATATATTAAAGTTTTATATAGTAATATATTAAAGTTCTAAAGTAAACAAAAACTAAGGAAAATTTTACAAATTATATAATAGACCTGTGGTGTTAACTCTAATTTTATAAAAAGCTTGTTGAGTCCAATAAGAAAGACCACTCTCCACTAAAATATTGAACAAAATAAATGAGATTCACAAAATAAGAGAGTTAACCAATGTATTATTTCAAAAATTATTCTCGTCAGCAATCCAATACTCTTAAATCAAATACATTTTTTAAACAAAAATGTATTTTTCTGGGAAAGACCTCTCCTAAACTACTGATAGGCATATAAATTTTCATAAACTTTATGGAAAGGTAGAAATCATTGGAAAAATTGATTTAAAATGTAAAAATTGTTATGCCTAAATTTGTATATCACATTAATTCTACTTCCAGAAATTTATCTTAAAATATTGTCAGAAATGCAAACAAAGATTCACCATGAACATGTTTATTGCAGCATTATTTATAGTAGTTAAACCACTGGGAAAATTGAATGCTCATTTATAAATGTTGTGACTGGTTGTAGTCAGGCTCATGCATAGGGCTCCATAATAGAATACTATGAACTCAACTAAAACTATGTTAAAATGGAAAAAAAGTTATGGAAAAACAGTTAAATTAGAATATAGCCTAATACAATTTTACGTACACAATAATGTGCTTTGGGTTTAAACAGTTACATAGATATATAAAATTTAAAAAAAAAACTTGAAAAAAATAAATCAAACTATAACCCAATAGTGACTTTTTTTTCAGGAGTAGGATTTGGGGTTTTTTTTTTTTCTTTTTCTATTTTTCAAATGTCCATAATCAGAATTCAGAACTTTTATAATCGAGGAGAAAAACATATATTTTAGACATGGTTTTTAAGGAGTCCTTATACTTATGGCCACATGATATCGAAGTGAAACAAAAATAAAAACTAAAAAAAAAAAACCCCATAGTGCACTCAAATGATTATCATTAATAAAATGTCTTTCCTTCACACAAGTGAAATTTGTTTTGTTTTGTTTTTTGTCAACATCACGTTTCCTGGTTTAAGCAAATATAACTCTATTGTGGAAGAAAGAAAATGTTTAAATGACCATAGTGTATAATCACTAATTCTCACATGCTTGCATAATTCTGGAAAAATAAACTGCATTCTCAAGTCTCAGAATGAGACCATTGATTGATACCTCCCCGGACACAGGGATGATTAGTAAAGACACCTTCTAATTATTCTCTGAATCTGTGATCTTGATGTAACATTCTTCCATTAAGATCAACACGTTCTTCTTTTAGGAGAAAAAAAAAAGTGGAAAAGGAAAGAAAGTGTAGTTAGTTCATCCAAAGGGGCAAGGGCTGAGAACGGAGTCAACATGTGCAGATAGAGAGGAAGAGGAAATTTTTTGTTCAACCCTAGTTTATTATTTCTCCACCCAAAAACAGAGTGTAAGATAACCGTGTGTGAAAAGGCAACTGGGCCCCAAAAGCAGCAGCAACTTCTTGACGTCAGATGACTTAACTGGTCTTTGCAAACGTGTTCAATTTGGTTCCTGACCCAGAAAAAAGATCCTTTTCTCCTACTCCCACACAGCATGCTGCACAAACACCCAGTTCTATGACTTTTTTGTTTCCTGCACAGTGACTTTTCATGCCTGCCTACCTGACTCACGATCTTGTGATTCCACCCCCAGGCCTCCTACACTTCCTTTGCAGATGCCAATTCCTGCTCCAGGGGTTCAGGGACAGACCCCACTCACTCTGCCTAGAGAGGACACCCCTGCGACTACCCCTGAAGTGCAGGTTACCTCCTCAGTGTGAGATTAAAAAACAGAGGAAGGATACTATTTTTATCAAGTCAGAAGTTTAAAGTGAGCATCACAGTCATGTAAGGAGGGTTTTCAAGAAAACTTCCAAATAGGGTGGAAAATGTTCACAGCCCTGGGCCCAGGCTATCCTACGAGAAAAGTCAAGTTTGACTTAGTGGCTATTTACCTTCATTTCCTACCAACTCTGTCCCCTGTCTGTGGCATTATCTGGTACTGTATCACCACAGGTTCTCCTTACCTTGTGGTTGGAGAATCCTGAGAAGTGTTAGCTGATGATGTTTAATCATCTCTCTGGATAGTTACGTTTAAAGAAAGTCGTCTTGAACACCAACATGAATTTAAGATGGGAAATAATGAAGATAAAATGTTGGATTGATAAGCAGTGCTTCTGGGCAAGCTCACTACTAGTAATTTTGCTGAACTAACCATCAAGTGTTTACTTAGGACCTAATATACTCTTCCTCCTGCTCTAGTTTCCAAAGGTACATTGTTATGTCTGACTTTCCAGGCTTTTGTAAATGGAGGTTTGCTGCCCACATCAACATAGAGAACTTAGTGTAGGGCTGTAACGTATCTCAATAAATGCATGATGGATGACAGAATGAACATATACATGTGTGAATGTAGGTAATATGTATGTAAATATATATGTATGTGTGTATATGTATTAGATGAGCAGATACCTCATGTAGACAATTGATTTTTTTAATCCCACATTTAGTTTATTGAAGGGCTTATTACATGGCATATATAAACAATTATATTAAAGTAAAAACTGGTGGTCTGAATAATATTTCATCAATGATATCACGTGTGCTTTTGTGAAAGTAACCTGATCTCACCTTCTCGTTCCTTTATGTCTATAGCATACTTTTAAAAAGTAGGAAAAGGTGCAGAGTCATGAAAAGTCACTGGTTGGTACTGAATGTGTTTCAGGAACTACATTTAAGTCAAATTTAAGGTGATAACAGTAAGGAAAACTGTGCTTCCTTATTTCAGGGGGACAGTGTGCCTGGTCTGGCTTTGGACCATTGAATACCTTTTAGAGGAAAGAGACCTGGGGCAGGGTATAACCTCCAAATACACAGACTGATGCTCTTTGAATGCACTGAGGGGAAAAAATGTTCAGGAACTGATTATTTCTGCGTCTAATCTCCCACTTGATATAGAGAGAAAGAGTATTATAAATCATGGTGTTTCTATACAGGTCTGCTACTAACAAGCTAGTTGACAAACAGCTCAATTCCTTTGGTTTAAATATATATTTAAATTTTAAATTACTTTTATATACTCCTGAATCTGTCAAGGTCTCAAAATGAAACTCATACCATATTCAAAATTTGATATCTACAGAAGGGTTTCTTCATAGACAGACTATTTGCAAAGATTCACTGTAGCGGAAGCAGAAGAGATTGTCTGGGCTGGTTTTGGCACCAGCCCTATGCTGGTGACAACTGAAGAAACCCATAAGGAAGAGCCTGTAGTAACAACAGCCAGTACTAATGACTCTTTTGATTAGCAATAATTCTTTTCCCTTAGTAAAATAACTGATTGAAGCACTCCCAAAGTCTCAAATCCATTTTTAAAAGTAGCTCTCTGCCATTGAAGGTGGATGAATGTAAAACTGGAATCAGAATCGGATGTCACTGCAAATATTCTGGCCAAAATGAAGGCAACAGGCAACTATTTGCATATCTACTCTACCTGGAATGTCTCACACTGGGTCCTAGAATATACTTTATAATACTGTGATCCAATTTATTGTTAAAATCTCTTTTGATACCTTAGGCTAAGTAGTTTTGGATTAAGCTTTATTGCTAATGAGTAATTATGAACTATATAAATTCCATAACTTTTAAAATTGTGTTAATCTCTATTTAGCATAATTGTGGGGAGGCACTCATGTCATGTAGGGTATTGAAACTGGAATACAGTCATTATTGAATTTCTTTTGCTCAAAAGGTTTATGATTGGGAATGGATACAATAACAATGGGTTATTTTCACTTTTTAAAAAAAGATGGGCATTTCGAACAGTAATAACTGACTAATCTATTTTAAAATGCTTCTAATATATTTCAAACACTTCGAGACTCATTTTAACAGGAAACCTTGTAGAGCAATTGAAAACTAACTGGAGCTCACAAGCTTCATTCTGCTTCCATTCTGCTGCCCTTAACAGACATTTCCAAAATTTTGGTGCTTTTTTTTTTTCCTCTTGGCTTCAAAAGAGCTGCAACACCAGTTTTTATGTGCAAAGCTTTTCAAGACACTTTAGTCACCAAGTCCTGATCGAAGCATAATATGTAAGGACATTGCCACTGGCTGCCTATACAGGGGAACCGAGGAACTAAATGATCTTTTTTTTTTTTTTTTTTTTTGAGGTACGCAGGACTCTCACTGTTGTGGCCTCTCCCGTTGCGGAGCACAGGCTCCGGACGCGCAGGCTCAGCGGCCATGGCTCACGGGCCCAGCCGCTCCGCGGCATGTGGGATCTTCCCGGACCTGGGCACGAACCCGTGTCCCCTGCATCGGCAGGCGGACTCTCAACCACTGCGCCACCAGGGAAGCCCTAAATGATCTTTAAGATTCAGTCATCCCTAAAATTGCAGCACCCTCCTGATTTTTTTTCTTCTGTTTGGCCATCTGTTCAGTTTTTATTTTTAATCCTTTATTACAGTATAAAAGAATCCACAAATAGAGTTAAGATAGGAAAATCAAGACCTTGAGTGACTGAAGTTCCTGCTCTAGATGCGATATTCTGTTGAGACTCTGAAATGTATACAAAGACTACTCAAAGCTTTGCTTTCTCCACCCTATGAAAAAAATAAGTAGTTTCATTAACTAGGAATCTTCTAAATCAGTGCTTCTTGAACTTTGGTGTGAATACAAATCCCCATGGGATCCTGTGAAAGTGCAGATTCTGATTTAGTAGATCTTGGGGGAGGCAGGGCCTGAGATTCTGCCTTTCTGAGAAGCTCCGAGGTGATGCCAAAGCTGCCAGTCCCAGGGCCAGACTTGGAGAGTAACATGGTTCTAAACTATTGTCCTCCTATCTTCATATCCAAATTTAAAGAGATCTTGGCTTTCTAAATGTGAATCATTCTCTGTACATTCTTCCAGTTCCTGATTTCTAAAAATAAAATTGGACAGAGAACTGGAAGGGGTATTTTAGATTCCTGAAAACTGGATTAAATTAAGGTCAGAAAAACTCTTTAAAAATGCAGTTCAGGGCTTCCCTGGTGGCGCAGTGGTTGGGAGCCTGCCTGCCGATACAGGGGACACGGGTTCGTGCCCCGGTCCGGGAAGATCCCACATGCCACGGAGTGGCTAGGCCCGTGAGCCATGGCCGCTGAGCCTGCGCGTCCGGAGCCTGTGCTCCTTAATGGGAGAGGCCACAATAGTGAGAGGCCTGCGTACCTCAAAAAAAAAAAAAAAAAAAAAAAAAATGCAGTTCAGAAGGTCATAAATTCTAGATCACTTTCCAAACCAACCCTTCTCAAACTGAAGTCGGTTCCTTTATGGGATGATCTCTAGTGTTCACCTCTCTTGTCCCTCTTACTAAAAGTACCTTTTCTTCCCCAATAATCTGCCAAATTACTGCATCCCCTCAGTTCTCCATCTCTTCCCCTGCTTATGTATATCCCACAGAGGTGCCCTTTCATATATGTAGACACAATGGGTGAATTGTACTTTAAATAGGAAAGCATCTTTATCATTCAGAGTAACAGGAAATCCTAGACCCAGGGCAATATGTATGTGATATCTGAATACACAATCAGACCCTTTGAATAGCATTACATTGTAGGAGCAACAAACACAGCAGAGTCCACAAAAGCTGTCTTTTTCAGAGTATTCACAATGCAAATGAGCCATGATGAAGGAGAAAATCTGGTTAAAATCACTCACTAGCTGGATACGCATACCCCACTTTTCATATCTTCAATTTCAATTTTTCAATTTAATGGCTGGCATCTGTTAGAAAAGAAAAATGTAATGGTTAATGTTGTGGAATTAAATCCATAGCCTCCCAAATTTATTAGAGGCTTCCCCCTTCACCTCCAAAACTCTGATACACTGGTTAAAATGCCTAGTTTTGCTTTTAAACAGAATCTGGTAGCACACCTTGGGAAAGATAATCTCTGAAGTCTCTATATTGCTCTAGGAATATCTGACGATCAGAAAAATGATCTCTATTTTGGGGGTTATTTACTAATAGCATTGTAGTCTTGTGGAAAATACTACCACCACCTACTGGCATATACTGCACACAAATTTGAAAAAGCTTCTAAATCATTAGAACAGTGCCAAATAAAGGCATGGAGTAAGATAATAATTATTGTCACTTTACTGAAACTTAAATTTCAAATTTAGTCAAATAATTTTATTTGCTTTTTGAAACTATGATAACATTTACTTCTATCACCTGAATATGTGAACTAGAAGGGAGAAAAGAGCAAAAGCCACATGTAGGATGTTTAAATAGAAAGAAATAAGGTATTTATATTGTTGAAATGACACTTGCCTTTGCTTTTCACCTGTTGCTAAGTTCATTTTTGTTTTTGTTGGAGATTTATTTTATCAAACCCAGAAAGAAAAGGGAGGTTTATGTCAATGTAGCAATTCAAAAAGACATTCACACACATAGTTTGCGAAATTCTTTACAACCAACAAAAAATATCTGAAGCAGAATATAAAGCTATATACAAATCCCCTTACAATTTCAGCACCTATTTTGATAAAGGAAAACAGCCAAAAGATTACATGTATAATAAGCTTTTAGAAATTTTTATTCCACAGTTAACGCTCATTAGCTTTTAGGTTAGCATTAAATCATTTGCTCTTCTTTACAATTTCCCTTGGGAAAGAATTAAATCCTCATGTTATTTCTTCAGTGGTTATTTTGAATTTATCCTCAGACAATCTAGTCTTCAGTACTACAAATTTCCTACCTCCAAAGAAACTACTTCTTGCATAGAATCTATTTTCTTGTTCAATGGTTTAATATTTTGCATCAATGAGCTAGATTCACGAAAAGGATATGGGATTAAAGGCATGAGTTTTCTTCCCAAAACTTTACTGTGATACCCCTATTTGTTAGACTTATAGAATGGACAGTGTATTATTTTAATGATACTTATAATGACATCTGTATGTACATATAGAGACAAGGATACATTTAGATAAGTACACCTAATGATAATATATTTATATATTGTCATTATATTCAAGAAACTCTTTTGGAGGGTGAACATATACTTTAAATAAATAGAGAAAAAACTTTAATGTTTAATTACAGTTATATATGGAAAGTAGACATTATTTTTATTTTTTTCTCATGGATGTGAAAGTGTTTATAGACCATACGGTAGCTCATTCCTAATTATCCTATTTAAATTATAATCAGCTCCCTACCAGCTTAGTGATTGTTCAATGACCTTTTGAAAAAAAAACATTATTGTTCCCCCAAATACTGTTTTATATTACATTGATAATTAGAATTTATTATGAATTATTGAATTACCTGCACTGTTGAATTGTTCCTTTGACAGCCCAATTTTTGCTTATTTGACTACTGTCTCACTTTTTGATACCTGACGCTACTCCCCCTACATTTACTCCCTCAAGAGAGAGTCATTAAGTCCCTACAATGTGCCCCGCACTGGCTTGGAAGAGCTGACTCTATGGTTGGTGTACGAGGCACACAAGCCCTTTGACTGGTTGATATTCAAAATAGAGTGATGGAGAAATACAGTAAACAAGTAAAGCAAGAAATAAAAGGACACATTATTATAAGTGAAGTGAAATGTGAGGGAGCAGTCAGAAAAGCATCTTAGCTGTGGCCAGAAAAATGCCTCTTCAGCAACATGGTCACTGAGCTAAAAGAGAGACAGGAGCCCAATCACAGAGTGAAATCTTACATGATTGATGAAGATTACCTGTTTGAGGTAATTAATTAGCTATCAAAAGGTATTCAAAATATTACCTATCTTTCTCCTATTTTATGCAATAGACTTATGATGAATCTATTATATTTCCAAAATTCAACAAGATTTGAATTAGTATTTTCTACAAGAGTTGAGCTGGTATTTTCATCAAAATTTGAAAGATACTGTTATGGCTGAATTGTGTCCTGCCCCACAAGTCACACGCTGAAACCCTAACCCCCAGTGCCTCAGAATGTGACAGTATTTGCAACAAGTAGATAAATCAATCCTGAAGATCTAATGCACAGTGTATTGATTATGGTCAACAGCACTGAATTATAAACTTCAAAGTTGCTAAGAGACTAGATCTTAATTGTTCTCACCACAAAAATAGATATGTAAAGTATGGGAAGTGATAGAGGTGTTAGCCATGCTATGATGGAATCATATTGCAATATATAAATGCACCAAATCAATACATTGTACACCTTCAGCTTATGCAATGCTACATGCCAATTATATCTCAATAATTTTTTTTCTAAATTTTGAAAAGAAAGAGATGGCATTTGGAGATAGGGCCTTTAAAGACATAACTAAAGTAAAATGAGGTCATGTGGACAGGCCCTAAACCAGTATGACTAGTGTCTTTATATGAGGAGAATATTAGGCCACAGATACACACAGAGGGAAGACCATGTGAAGATACTGGAGAAAGACAAAGATGGCCATCCACAAGAAAAGGGGAGAGGCCTTAGAAGATATCAACTCTGCCGTCACCTTGATCTCAGACTTCTAACCTCCCGGACTGTGAGATAATACATTTCTGTTGTTTAAGTCCTCTAGTCTGTGGTACTTTGTAATGGCAGCCTTAGCAAATTATAGATAGGATTGCCAAGCATTGATGGTGGAATGAAAGGGTTATGTTAAAAGAGAGTATAGTCTATGTGAAAGAGAGTCAAGGAAGAGTAAAAGGGTGTTATATAAAAAAATATGAAGAGTTAGGTTAGGTGGAAGTGTAAAGTGAATGGAAGGGGAAAGGGAAGACAAATTTTGAAAACCAGATTGGTGTTTTATGAAAGAAAATCTTGATTGTCAAACAAAGAAAATGATTTTAAATATTTTACCGGAAGTAAAAAAAAAAAAATTCTAGTATTTTTCCCCCAAAATAAATCTTACACAAGTCTCTGATACATAGAACAGGTAAAAGCAGAGCTACTACGGTGAGGGGAGAGAGTGGCATCCAGAACCTAGCCCCTCTCAATTTCTCTTGACATCACCACATGTCCAAGATTGACACCTCAGGGATTGATGCAATATTTCGAAAACCACTGGAATAAAGAGTTGAACATTTTTAGCATACATCTTGAGTCACTATAGTATTTGTGGTAAGTTGTATTATTGTGCTCAATTTCTTGCTTCCACCCTATCCTGTAAAAGGATTACACAAATTTATCCACCACCAGGTGACGTGCTATACCCTGTCAATGAGAGGGGTGCATATCCCTACCACAGCAATGCTGGGTTTGGCCATGTAATATGGTTTGGCCAATGTAATGTGAGCAGAAGTAACATGCACCGCATCTAAGCAGAAGATTTAAGAGCCATCACACATTTGTACCAGCTCCCTTGCCTTTTTTTCTCTGCCATAAGAATAGTATACCACAAATGGCAGATGCTCCCTCAGCATGTGTCTGATATAGGAAGACCCTTGGAGCACTAGACAACCATCATGTGTGAAGTGAGTAGGAAATACATACCTGTTACAAGCCACTGGAATTTGGGAGCAGTTTATAATTGCATCACACCTGACAGAGTGTTTATAAGGGAAACCAAGTGAATCAGATGAATCAAAACAAGGGAGTATTTTTGCTCAAAACTGTGTGTTTAGCAGGTTCTATATTGGACTACAGTGAAAAATATGGAGTTGATAAACATTGTGCATATATACACTGATAGACATGGTAAATGGTATTAGAATTGTCTATAATTCCCTACTCTCTGTACTCCTTTTCATGTAACCTCATCTCCACCCACAAAATCTGCTGAGTGGGGTCTCCTCAACCATGGTACCACTGCTTGGATAAAGATGGGTGGACTCTGAATCTGTCACTTTTCGGGGGTAACTATAGGCTGGAACTTGGGATGTTTGAGCTAGCTCAATTAAATTTCTTACCTTGGGAATTTTAACTAAAAGACTGAGAGAGAATTTTTATAATGATAAGCTAAAAAGTCACATAGACTCAAGGCTAGGGCAGAGCATTGTGAAGCCTTAAGCATAGTGAAATGAAAATAGAGAATTTGTGGACACCAATTAAGAGAAAGATAAGAAAGAGAAAACCTAAAGGAAGCAGTGAAGGAAGCAGTGATGTTCCTCGTTACTGCCTCAGGTCCTGCCCATAGTGAGCCTGAGACAGACTGGGACCTGGAACCCTTTGCTGAAGTGCTTCACCTGGACACATGTCTCTCAAGCAACAAAATACTAAGAAACTATGAGGGACTAAAAATAACCACATGCATGCCCAACTGAGGCAAATCATGAACAATAAAATACAAAAAGGTCAAAACCCAACTGCCACTTCTGATTTGGCAGAAGGAAAAGCAGGGCACTGCCCATGATCCCTGCACACAGCACCACCAAGGGCATGGGCAGACCACCTAAGCCACTCATCCGGCCCAACCCACCGATCTGCCTGTACCCTCACCCCATTTAAGGAACCAGGTCGCCCCCACTTGGCGAGCAAGCAAGTGCACCTGTTACTTGTTCTCACTCCCTCGTGCTGCATCACGAGTCCCAATAAAGTCTTTCCTGAATTTCTAGTCTGGCCTCTTATCAATGTCTATGGATTAAAGAGTCCAAGAACCCAGTGCTGTAACAAGCTCTGAGTTCCCTTTTCCTCAGTGCCCAGAATACCTCTCTGTAGCTTTAAATGGCTGCCCACCCCTTTTGGTTTGAGCTCATCTGAGAGGGATTCCTTTCCTTGATACAAAACAAAAAATATAAATTCGTTAAAACACCAAGCAAATGTAGGGATGGCCCAGAGTAGAGTGCTGATATTAAAAATAAAAAAGAGAAGAGTGGTGGCTTTGGAGACTCAGAATCAGTGTGTAGAACTGGTTGGCTAAATGGGTAATGAAAGGCAAAAGTTAAATGTTTCTTTGTTGTTCCATATTTAGTGGTAACAATATAGGAGAGCAGCTGGAAAAGAGATGCCAAAGACAATAAGGTTAGTTTGGGGCATCCTGAATGTGATGTGAGAGACTGGAATGTTTCATTGGAGATGTCTCCTAACCAGTTGCAAAGGAAGAGCATCTATGCCAAAAAACACAATAACCCATTAAGCAATTATTTGCCACAGTATGTTTGGGACTACATGAAATACAAAAATAGGACCCTAAAACTTAGTTATTTTAATGTCTCACTTTTTATAGGTTTGTGCAAAAACTGTCTTATTCCTTTGCTTCAATTAAGGGGCTATCTTTGTGTTCTTATGAATTTTTGAGCAGGTCTAACTAATGATTGAAAAACATATTGAACTATTTTAGAAAAAAAATCCTGGACTTTATAAAGGCGTGTGGTGATTCTTTGTTTAATCCATAGTCTCCAAAAACTGGTATGGCAAAGGGAAAATTTTATGAACTAATTTTCATAACTTCAGTGTTCAAAATTGCAATCACGGCAGCCTCCCAAGATTCAAAACAACCAGATGAATACCCTAAGACTAGGTGAAGGAATTACGGCAAAGTTTAAGAGAGGGAGTTGATGCCTGAAATAAGGTTAAAGTAGAGAAGAGTTCTGAAGCCTTATACATTTCTTAGAAGTGGACCATAAATATGGCTCTGAGCATTTTTGTGGCAAATGCAAAAAGGGAAATGCAATTAGTGTTGGTTAGGTAAAAAATAACGTATCCTCCAGGCAAAGAGAAATTTCCCCCATGGCTGTTAAATAGAGATGATTGTATGATATACAGTAGATAGCAAATGCCACTCCACATTTTACAATAACCTTTAAAATATTCCTTCAAAATAAGTGGACAGAATATCAACAAATGCAAGTCTACCAGGAAACTGATTTAAAGTTGCCAGGTTTACAACTTTACAAAGGACAAGTTTAATAGCTAAATAAATAGAACCTTGAAATTTTATTTCTATCTATTCCGTAAATACTTCTACATACTGTTTCTCTAAAATTCTTTTTGGTAATCGTTGAATTCCAGATTGTTTTCCCTGACAAGTTCAAGGGTGCTGCCCTGCTACATGTTGATCAGTACAGAGGCATAAGCTTTCAAAACGAGCCAGGTGGGGCTAGAGAACACACGCTCTGAGGCCATTGTACCCTTCTGAATATAAAATGGACTTTTACTGATGTTTTATCTTACTAAATAATTTTGAAGTGATATGTCATAGGTGTCTTAAATTTCTATTCTAAGAAGCAGCTATGATCATTTTATCCTGGAAAATGGTGGAAGCATTGATGGCCAGTAAGACCACAGAATCTGAGAAAAGTCCTTAGAGAATGTCTGACTTGGAACAGTACAACTTCCTGTTACATTACCCATCAGTTGTAAAGCAGAAACCTTGACTATTCAATAAGCAAAATGCTTTTCAGGTTTATTAACTGAACGTTGAAGAATGTCAACCAAAAATAATGGCTTACGCTTTGGAATAGTTAATATGTAGCCCTTTTTGCTGGCCATAATTAGATAGCAGGGTTGGTTGATGTGGCAATTTAGGAAATATATTCATTTGTTAAAATGGTTGCAAGTTAAAATCGTTTCAGATTGTCCCCTTTAAGCATTCTACACAGAGGCCTATCACAGCTTTGTCTTCATAATCATCATTAAATTCAGTTCAAATACTAGTCATGGGAATTGTTATTTGACATTTATTTATTTTGCAATTTATCTCAAACTGATTTTTACTAGGGGAAAAATGCACTAAGGAAGTTGATCTGCTATCTCAGCACTTATTTGTTTACAGAAGATTTAAGTGTAGGTGACCCTGTTCTGGTCGGAAACTTTACGATTAGAGCTCTTTCTGCCTCAGTGAAGAGTACATGTACTTTTTGTTTTTCTTTTCAGCCTTCCCCAGATTTTTAAGGGAAACAAATTAAGGCAACAAGCATTTATTAAAAGGCCAGATAGGGGACATACTTGGATCTTTAAAATATCCAATAATTTTAAGTTAGGAACTGATTCTTATGAGATAGCTTATCATTTGATATGTTAGCATGGCACATTTGTTCCAAATAAAATGAGCACATTTAGGAAAATTGTAGGTAGAGCTTAAATACATATAGGCTAATAGCAATCCTTACATTAACTGTAAACACTAAATGCATTGATTTGGATGTATATATTCAACGTAATACGAATGCTCTTGGATATACTTTTATCTTTCTTTTTAACATATATAAAATGGGATCCTACACATCTGTATACATGCATATTAATTCTCTTAGAAAAAAACCAAGATTTTCTCATCATTTTGATTCTTCTCCAAAATTCTGTTGTTCTTCTTTGTGACTGTTTTCCACACAATCCCATTTTATTGTATTTGGATCCTTACGCAACCAAAGTTAGGGTATTGGTATGTACTTAAAAAAGACAGATTACCTTACTTTTGAGACAAAAATCTACCAATAACTATCACTTTCGCTTGTTCAATTTCCAAAGCTTTCTCTATAAAATAACCTTCTCACAAATAAATATACATTCATTTATTATTTTGCTACTTAGCTTTATTTAGGTTTAATGATATTAATTCTTCCCTAATCATGTCTTTTTAATGAAAAAATATAACAAGGCCTTTACTTTATTTACTTTTAGCTATTTCATAAACACCAGAAGAGAAACTGAATGGTTTGTGAGGAAACTTAGAAAAATTTTTCCATAAAGCAAACTTAGAAATCCTTCCCTTTGACTCCGTCTTCTAATCCTCCTTCACTGTGTTGAAGAGAGATGGAGTTTTTCCAGGTTTTTGGTTAGGTGGGTGGTTTCCAGACCGACTGGACTCTCCAGGTAGGCAATTCCAGCACAGCCCTTTCCGGTCACTGGATTTATGACCTACCCAACTTTGAAAATGATCTCAGCCAGTTCATGCTTCACATGCTTTGTTCGTGGGACAGGTAAAGCTTTGAGAAGAAGCACAGTATCCCCAATGGTGCACTGCTGGAGAGCTTCGTGGGCAAAGTAGGTTTTTCGCTTATTAAAATACTTTAATAAATAGGGATCCAGAACAAGTCTGGTCACTCTCACTTTAGCAGTTTTTTGCATTGCTGTCCCAATCACCTTCCCCATGACCCCCATTTGGCATGGACGGATGAACGAGCTATTGACATTATTTGACTTTGCTCATCTGGAGGGCTCCCTACGCTGTGGCGCTTCCGGCCCCGGAATCTACTTCCATCTGCAGCGGTGGCACGCGGCCGGCAGTCACCTCCCAGCTCCTTCCATAATCATTTCTGATGCATGAATTCTGGTCTACCTCAAAAAGACAATACAAAACAAAACAAAATTGTAAAATAAATAGAAAAGTACTGATGACCTATGAAGTCAGAGTGTCAGCACACAAGTTACAGAAATATGTTTTGAAAAGGAATTAAGAAGTTGAGAGGAAGTTATTAAAATAATTTCAATATAATCAGTCCATCTGAAACACAGAAACAGATGAACCAAAAAATATCAAGTTTTATTTTTTCTAACGTTTTACCTTTTCTGCATTTATTGCTCATTTTTAAGAAGGCATTGGTGCTTTACTGGTGTGAAGATGCAAGATTAGAACATAGGTCTCAAATTGAGGTGGCTTGGCCAAATCTGGTTGAGAGAAGTGTTTTGTTTGACTTGCACAAATAACAAATTTATTTTAAAATTGAACATGATGCCAACGTTTAAAAATTAAGGCACTTGATACATTTAATATTGTAAGAAAAATCCATGATTCTGACTTTTTTTGAAAAAATATAGGCCAGCTTGCAACAAGGGGCACGGCAGCCATCTGCTAGAGCTGTATACAAGTTGTTCATTTTATCTACCTTAGCTCCCCGGGTAGCCAGAGTCCCATTTACCATAAACACCTGTCTCCTGCAAGATTTTAGTTTCTGCCTCCTGGTATAGTCTATGATCCAAAGAATACTTATTTCTTCTAGCAAAAGATAGAATCATAGTATTTTCTTATTTCCTTCCTGGCAACCTTCCCACCCATTCCCAAATGATAATAATATAACGTGAAAGTAAAACAAGGAGAAGTGTAAAATAACCCATTGTGAGATAAACAATCATTCCCATGCACTCCAAGCACATCGTCTTTTTGCTTGATAATTCAGATTGAAATGAAATCAGTGAAAAGACCAACTATCTTCATGTCTTTCTTAACCTAGGCTTACACGAGTTCTTTGAAAGACAGACTTTCCAAAAGGGTGACAGCATCTCGGGTTGTGCAAACCTGCAGTCTAAACTACAGATTGTGCCATTTAACAATGGCCAAATTGCTAGTTACGACCTTTTGAAAAATGCAGTGTTTATCAAAGAAACACTGACAGTCGCCGGAATACCATGTCTCTTTTGGGCATTGTTTTAACAAATGCACTTGAAAGAAGAATGTTCTCTGTTAACTACAGTTCCCAGAATACCTTGTAGAACATTCGGTCTCTAGTGATCATAAAATGGCATAGCCCTCTGCCTCCTCTGACGAACTCAGGGGAAAGTGAGCAAGTGCATTATACCATGTGACGAACTTTAAATTATGAAAAACACTCGTGTGTAGTTTCATCGGAATTTGCATTCTGCTGGCAGGAGGTAGATCTGAAATCTATTTTTATCCAAAGGATCTTGTTAAACTAAGATTGCCTGTTACTATATGTAGTTCTTTCATGCAGTAGTGCCTGATGGTACTTCTTATAAACAATAGAGAATAAATCCAAACAAGCTGAAAGATGTTTATTGCAAAATACTGTAGTTCAAGAAAAATTACATCTGCATGGACTGCATATTTTGGATGCAATTTACGGTGCAGTTTCTCTTCATTAACCACATCTCAGAGAATTTTCAAAGCATCAGTTTGCATATTATTAACATGTACTTAAAATAACAATATTGAAAGCATCAGGATTAAAATAAAAGGTTAAGCGTAAAATGTAAGGTGCTCTCAGTGTGTCTATATACATGCAATTCCTTAGAAATTCAGCTTTTTAATTAAAGTGAACTAGACCTTACCTAGACCAGCTAGATTAATAAGTATCTCATTCTACTCTAACTATTCTCCTTAATAAAAGCAGATGGAATCCATTTTGTAAGAAAAAGTATAGTATTAACCATCTTTGCTTCTTTTATGTAACTAAACACATAAAATTATTCTACAGCATTTTTCATTGGAAAGAAACAGTGACAAAAAGGAAGCTATAGCATTTGAACTCAATGGAAATTTTTCTTCAGTTACTCTACATTGCAGATACGTATTTGGTTGGATGCTTGATTGTTTTTGTTTATTTTTTTGCCATTTATATATATTGTCTATTATTTTACAGCTAGAGATTCTTAAAGGAAAATCTATATCAATTTTATTTACAAATGCATATAGCATTTTAAACCATTAAAAAGCTAAATGTGAACACTAGTAATAAGTAAGTCTCTGAAAATTTCAATATTATACTCTCCATGTGTCCTCTCTAATCATTCATACTCAGATCCTTGAGGGCATTCCTTGCGAGTTAGTGGAAGAAGATGGATTCTAATTTATTACTTATATGTACAGTTTCTGTGTATAGTATAATGAAAAGTTCATTTTCATTCAGAATTGAGTTAGAGGGAATTCCCTGGCGGTCCAGTGGTTAAGACTGGCACTTTCCCTGGTCGAGGAACTAAGATTCCACAAGAAGCCACGCAGAGCAGCCAAAAAAAAAAAAAAATGAGTTTGAATCCGGCTGGTATTTCCTAAACTCTGTGATGTTGGGCAAGTCAGTTAATCTGTCTGAGCTTCAGTTTTCTCATCTGAAAAGCAGGGATAAAAATATTTACTTCATAGAATTGTTGAGAGGGTTAAAGTTTAAATCTATGCAAAGCACACATTACAGAGTCCAACACACAGGAAGTACTTTAAAAAGGTAGAGGTGGTTATCGTTATCTCCGAATCTAAAGTACTACCAAAAGGCAGTCCAAGTCAGCCTGAATTTGTATTAGATGCTGTTTTAAAATAAGAATTAAATTTGAAATGTTTCACTTTTTCAGCTGTTAACACTGTATTTTCAAACTTCTAGGTAGGCATATCTTACATCTCTCATTGATTAACCCTCCAATCCAATCAGTGGAGAACTAGCCCTGCCCTGCATGGCCCTTGCCCTTTCAGGCTCCCTTGTTTGAGCTTCTCAGTTTTGTCACTCTAAGGGAATTTCTAGTTACACTTCAATGATACTTTCTTTGATGCACAAAGACAGAAATACTCACAGCTTCTCTATTTTTGCAGCGTCAAACTCTTCTCAGTGTGTCTGTTGATACTGCTTCCTTCACTATAAGTTACTTGAGGGGTACCTCAGGGTGTTTCCCTAGCATTAATACGTTACCTACAAGTTGCTAGAAGAGAAGCAGCTAAATTATTTGAAAACTATGCTATGAAAAAGGAAGTTTAACTAAATGGAAGTTAAACAGTGTTAAAAGCAAGTTTTGCAGTGTAAAACCACATTTGTTTTACGGAAGGAAGAGGTGCAGTATGTTTTACTCTTCCTTAATCCCTGATTTTCATATCAGAACTCCTCCGTAAGTGTTGCTGGTTCAGCCTGCCATGGCCCTAGTCGTGTAAGGCCACCGTAGCTCCAGCATCAGCCTGGGTCTCGGCCTCTGCTTCCTCTCCTCAGCAGCGTGGAACAATGCCCCGGGCCATCTTCCCCAGCCCCGCCCAGCACCAGGTAATTCAAGCACTGAAAAGATGCAACTCCACCAATCTAGACAATGTTTAAAAATAACACTCCTAATAGAAAAATGTCACTGCAGATGTGAAAACATCATTTGATAGCCACCATTTTTTCCTTATTTATTGATGACCTAAAAATCAGCATTTTGTTTCAATAGTTCCAAAATGTTCACCAATGTTGTTTGCTATTTTCTTGCTAATACCTATTCATGTGATGCTTTTCGGCCTTGCCACTCACTGACACACAAGCTAAATGTACCGCAGAAAGTCGGTCACCACGTGCACACTGGAGATTTTGGTGACTGAACTTTACTTTGGGTGGGGGATTGAGGTTATAAATCAGAATGTTTTTAAAGCAGCTAAATCCTATGAAATACTTCTAGAAATTCCATGCCAAAAATAGACTCCAAGGGAATGTAAAGTGTGAGAGTCTGTAAGTCTTTGTGAATATTATGAATGTTGTACCATATTGATGTATTTTGATGCAGAAAAGGAATTATTTAAAAGTAAAAGTCTTGTCATAACAGATTTGAACTCAGATGAATTCAAAGTCTCAATACTTTAGTTTTCTGTTTTCTCTTCTGTGATTTTTTTCACAAACCAAACCAGAGAAATCTCACTGATCTTCACTTTAAAATAAGATAATCTGATCTATTTCTCAATGCACTTTTATTTGATCAGTACCCATGTAAGACGAACCCACATGCTCTTAACCTTTTTCATGCTCCTAGGGCTCGTGGAGCCCTTTTCAGCCTTGTAATACGTGCCATAATAAGGATCCAGAAAACAAAAATCCCCACTTGTTCCATTTGCTAGCTAGCGCTCCAATCTTCAAGGCCCATCACTAACCCCGAAATTCTAGCACTGAAGTTAAAGCGGGTCACCTCCAGGGAAAACCACCAGCAATTTCATTTTTAAAATATATTTGATTTTCTTTTCCTAATCTTCTTCCAGCCTTTCTTTCTTTTCCTTTTTTTTCCCTCTTACACTGCTGCGTGCTTTAATTTTGCTTTCAGTCGGTAGTTTAAAAACTTTAGCTTCTAATAACTGGAAAAAATGGTTATTTAAAGATAACTGCAACTTGCTTAACATGCCAGGCTATCATATGCTCAGTGCTTTGAAGCTGCAAATTAATGACGAGCAGGAACAGTGACTATCTTTCAGAGGAAACTGACCTCTTTCTAATGGCACATCGCTAATGTCATCTGTCTACTGCATCTCATTATGTGAATTTCACGGAGTTAAAAAAAAAGTATCTTAAGGCTGTGCACAAATAAAAAGGACCTTCTAGTATTAAGCACTTTGAAAATTTTTGATCTCTCAAAATACCTTCCTTAGATACTGCTTCCCCCTTTTGTGCATGGCACGCTGCTTATGTCATCTATTCTCTGTGACTAATTATGTTAATTTTGTGCCATAAAAGTAACTGAAGGCTGTTAAGAAATAAAAGCTTTTGAGTGGCCTTATTTCATAAACACCCCTTTTGAGCAAGGCGCATTTAGTCATATTTGCAGTAACAGAAAGAGTCTTGTGCTAAAAATACAACAAAGCCTCTTGAATATGGCCATTTATTCCCACTTTATTAGGTAATTTATGAAAAAGTATGAAGGGAAGCCTTTTTGTTACCATAATTTGCATAAAGCTGGTGCCCCATTAATGAGATAACTTCCTGCCTTTTGTGTATCACCAGCTGGAAATAGAAATGGAGGAACTTTTCTGTAGCCCAATTACTTAACCTGCTGAGTTCAGAGTTGGAAAGTAAACAGGATTCCTATCTGCCAAAGAACTTTATTTTGGTTCCTCTAACCTGATTTTTTAGAATAAAAATAATTAAAAGAAGGATGAACACCAAAGGCTAAAGCTAACTAAATGTCAGCAAGGCCATATGTTAGAATGTATATTTACCTCTGGAGAAAATTACTTAATAATCATATTTCCCGTTTGGAGCACAGTTGTGGGTTTACCTTTGCTGTCATTGGATCAAATGAGTAACTTTTGATCGTGTATATGAACATATGGGACTATACATATGACAAAAAGAAAAAACTGTGAACTAATTTTAGATTTTTTGGAGGGGCATTGAAGGGGGCAATGAATTGCATTGCAATTTATTACAGTTATGAATTGCAGTCTTTCAGCAAAAGATATTAACAATATTTTAAAATAATAATCATTCTATGCTACTGAAAAATACCTTGGAGATACAATAAATATTTATCAAGGTCCAAAACATGCTAAGAAGAGTACATAATTTTGCCATGAGGGGTAGAAATTCTACACATACCATAAAAGCATAGAAGAATAAAATGGGACAAAAGAAGAGGGGTCATTCTGAAGTCACAGCTTGTATGACATATGTGCATATACACCCATACCCACACGTACACACCCACATACACATACGATATTAGAAAAAACTTTGTTAACTCCCCACAAACATGAGTCAATGCAAAGAAAAATTCTGCTTATCAATAAGTGCCTATATGATTTAATAGAACCTTTGAAAATGACAGTCAAATTAAGCTATTACTCTTTTTTCTCTCCAGTTCCTAATGCCAGCTGTATAAATGTAGCTCCAGATGACACAACGTAAAGGTTGTTCAGTGGTATGTCAACACAGAAAATAAAACAAGAATAAGACCAGAGGGGCAAAGCCACTTTCTTTGCTTAGATTTAACAATAAACTAGAGAAGTGGATGGTTAGCTCTATGATCTCATCTTCTTTTAAAATAAGGTCTTGAACACTAAAATTATAATAAGAAGTCATCTTATAATGAGGTCAGAATTTCTGTTTTTCTGTATACCTCATAACATCTTGGGTAGATTGCATTTACTGAAATAGTGGAAGCAGTTGCAAAAGCCTTGACAACTATCAAGAGCTAGCAAAAACTTTGACAACTATAACCATTCAAATGTGTTGTGTTTTAACTTGTAAGGTTAAGCACGATCATGAATCATTCTACTTATATCCTTATTCTCTGGACAATCTTCTCTGCAGTTAAATGCAAAGCCTAGATTCCAGTGTGTGAGACAATTCCTTCTCCTTAGGAGACTCCTTTCACCTACACCTTGAATAGGAATTTATTAAGCATATTTTCTTTAACCCATCAATTATACCAGGGCATCATTTCCCAAACATAATAACCTACAAGATACTTTTTGCATGATACGTTTACCTTCTATGCCTTCTTAGATACCAGTGAATCCAATGTGAGAAATGCTATTCTAAGAGAGTAACTTTCTTATTTGAAGTCCACTGCTGGGGAATTATTTCTTTTCAATTGCTTTTATAGTCTAAAGTTTGTTTTAAGAGAATTATAAGTAGACAAGAAAAACAAGTATTACTCATCCAATCAACGCAAATTGTCTTTGTTTTTAAACATAGACTTATGGAAAAAAGCATAGATAAAAGGCTATCAAGAATACCCTGAGGGCTTCCCTTCCCTGGTGGCGCAGTGGTTGAGAGTCCGCCTGCCGATGCAGGGGACACGGGTTCGTGCCCCGGTCCGGGAAGATCCCACATGCCGCGGAGCGGCTGGGCCTGTGAGCCATGGCCACTGAGCCTGCGCGTCCGGAGCCTGTGCTCCGCAACGGGAGAGGCCACAGCAGTGAGAGGCCCGCGTACCGCAAAAAAAAAAAAAAAAAAGAACACCCTGAAATTCCAAACAGTGTCTCTAAGAAGTTAGCAAGAAATTGGTTGGTCTGAATAGACACTTCCTATTCCGCTTTCGTCTCACTATCACCTGGGAAAGAAATATACCCCATGTATCGGTCACAGCCTTCCATTTATTTGTAACTGGACTTGTGACAAAATCTGTAATTTAGATTTTCATGAGAGTTAGTCATGTGAACCACTGAAACACAGAGAAAGAAAAGAGCATAATAGGTAATCCTTTAAAAAACCAAAAATGAGGGCAAACTTAATTAAACTCAGTGGAGAAAGTAGCCAGAATGACAAAGCAAAACACATAAGTGTAATATCTTTTAGTTTAATGTTTTTTGTATCACCAATATTTTATATTCTAGCCACGCTACTAAAATTTCTATATTCTGAATCAAATTTTTCTGATGTAGACCTTCAAATTAGTTGATCTTCCAAAGTTTGAGGGTTGAATGAAGAATTTAAACAAGCTCTGTATAACAGTTAGGTAATACACAGTATTCAGTTTTAGACTATTAATTAAGCAATAATTTGGGGACGTATGAAACTGATCCATTTAATTCTTACCCTGCAGGGTAGAAGGCCTTAGGAATATAAAGACAGCTCTTTCTTCCCTTGCCACCTCCCTAAAATTCAGATGAACTCTTCCAAAATAGCTCAGAAAGAGATATCAACAATCAGCATAAAGTTAATGCACTGCTAAAGCTATGTGACAGTATTGAGAAATTTATGGGGGAAAGTTTGAATCAACAAATATTTTCTATATTCCTACTGGTAACTCCAAGGCCTTTTTTTCCTCTGTTCTTTTTTCCCCTCCTTGTCTGTTACAAGTTATGATGTGTGGATGAAGCCTTTTTCCCATGCAGTAATGACTGTATACTGAGATTTCAAGGGGCTGTTCATGACAATCCCATTTTCTGTGTAATTTCATGGTTGTCTTCTTGAATGAAGATATTGGCTGCTCTGAAGCAGGGGGTCAGCCACTCCTGCTCTCTTTCAGTATTGTTCCGGAGTATGTTTCCTTTCAGCTGATGAAAAGTAATTCATCATTTACACCCCTGAATTCTGCCAGCATTTTTTGAACAACTTTTCTTTCCCTGTGGTACCTTAGGCCCATGAAAGAGATAAATAGGTTCAATACAACACTAGGCCCCAGATCCTGGGAGCAGGTTAGGCCTCTGAGGCCCCGAGCTGCCCCTTTCTCATGATAGAGTTTGTCACCTTTCTACCTCTAGAAGTCAAATCCTGTCGACTCAGCCATCTTTCAGGCTCTCTGAAGTGGCTTTGGCACCCACTGGGGCATGTGAGCTTAAAATTGATTTTTTTTAAGATCTGTCAAGTTCCCTTAAGGGACAGAGTTGACAGCCAGCAGGCCTCAACTATCACAAAGCATTCAATGTGTAAAAGACACCTAAGGAACTTCCTTTGAGGGGCCAAAGGGCTTCAGACTTCGTGACACATTGAGAGGGTGCTGTTGCTAAGAAACTGGCTTCAGGCAATAGGATTTTTTCCTGTAACTCTGCCACTTTGGGAAGTACTTTAAGCTACCTCTCTCCTTATGGCCAAAGACAACATCAACTATTACAAAAACAAGATACAAAGAAGATGTTAGATGGAATCATTACATGGTTCTTCAGACTCCAACTGCCTGCCATTTATGCAGTTTGGGAATTAGCTAACGCTAGTATTTGCACCGCCTTTTAGAAGAATAAAGCACTAGACAATCTAAACTTAATCAAACAATATCTGGTATTTGTTTTAAAAATAAAGGATATCAACTCTTTACAAATTTGGATATTATAGAACACAATGCAGAAATAGATCACTCTTTCTCAACTTAAACAGTGACTGACTTAACACTTTGGTGATAGCATGATGCTACTGTTCACCTCCCATTTGTAGAAAAATAATGCTAGAGCAATTACAGCCAGCTATTTGTTCCTGACCTAAGTCTACCAGATCAAAGACTATTTAATTTGGCCTTTTATTTAGCCATTTCTCCTTATTTCAAATGTTCTCTCAGAAGTCAAAATAATAGGGAGAGGATTTTGCTATGTTATTTTAAAGACTAAGGAAGTGTTCTTTCTGATATTGATTTTTGAACAGCTTTAGTATGGCAAGCCATGCTTTTGTTCTAAATAAAGAGGAAAACAACTTAGCCTCTTTTAGCGACCACAGCATAACCATTTTCTTTAGCCAAACCATTCGTGCACAGCAAGCGCAGCATCCTTTGGAAGATTAGTGATTTCTCAAAAGAAGTCAGGAGACAGATTTTCAAAGTCAATTCCAACCTGTGTGGTTTGAAGGCTGTGAAACTTTCAACAACAATATAAATACTGCATGTGTGTCTCTCTCTCCCGAGGCTGGATTTTGCCAACTGGAATGTGAAAGGCCAATTGTATAAGCAGGTGTAGGTCTGAGTTGAAAGGATTTGATGGCATTAATCTCCCTTTAAGAGGTCTTGTTTTCATGGGCTGTTGTCAAATATAACTGGGTTGTTCTGTGACTATAACTGCAGTTATGTGTCCCTTGTCATAGAGAAGTGCTCTAGCTTTTTTTGTGTGGTACGCGGGCCTCTCACTGGTGTGGCCTCTCCCGTTGCGGAGCACAGGCTCCGGACGCGCAGGCTCAGCGGCCATGGCTCACGGGCCCAGCCGCTCCGCGGCATGTGGGATCTTCCCGGACCGGGACACGAACCCGTGTCCCCTGCATCGGCAGGCAGACTCTCAACCACTGAGCTACCAGGGAAGCCCAGTGCTCTAGCTTTTGAGGGAATTTCTACACGACTTTTCCAAAGACAGTGCTAGTGTTCTCGATACAGGAAGGCAGTATGGTAAGGTGAAAAAAATACAGGCTTTCGTGTCAGACATTCCCTAGGTTTGAATATTGGATTGCAGGAGCTGTGTTGCCTCAGCAAATTTATGAAACTTCTCTGAGACACAGCTTTCTTGTGTGTAAAATGAGGACAACTACATCTGTGGATTAGATGAGGTTATGCATGGAGATACCCAGCATAATCATTGGAATGGACACTCAATAAATGGAAATCATTATTACTCGGAAAGGCCAAATATATTCCATGATTTCATGGTCTTTGGCACCAAAGCTCAAGACATGATGGATATTAGGAATTGTGGACTTAAATAAGCAATTTTCCTTCTAAATCCAAACACTGAACATGTTAACCTCCAGACTAGAGAGATTATTACCTAGGGCTATGTCAAGACAGGCATGATAGTTATGAAGGGGGTAGCCTGGTCAAAATATAAAAGGACATGCTGAGACACTGTCTGAATTTAGGATTAGACCTAAGTTTACTAACTAAAGCTCTATACAGAAAGGACAGGTAAGAATAGACATTGCTACTACCATACTTCTGTTGTTGCATAAGCTTAATTAATTTGCTTTGTCTTTAGTGACTGGTTAGGTCCTGCAACCTGTAACATGAATACCTTGCTCTCACTGGACGAGCGCTTGTGGTCCTTCTGCATGTTGGTCCACTCAAGTCATTTGGTCGGCATTCCTAGTTTCCTGGATTAATTAGGGTAGACGGAGCATCAGTGTTTTTTGAAAAGTCTTCCCTGTGATTCTTAAGTCTAATCAGGGCTGAACATTGCTGCCATCGGTAAAGAACATTTGATAACTTAATTATCATTTTTCTCACAAAATGTGCTACCTGTCAATAGTCATAACTAAGTTTGCAGGAGAAATACTATTGCTAATAGGTGGTCACTGAGTAGCTGGAGGCAAAATAAAGCAGCTGAGGTTTCAGAGAAGAGGAAAGGGAGTCTTTGCATAAAAACAGAAATTACACTGTTATCTCACTGCCTCCTCTTGAGAATCAGTAACACACACAACAATCTTACTCAACAAATTGTATTATCGTACAACTAGCCACCAAGTGTTAAAAGTTTCCTTTAATTCCTCTTCCATGCAGACACACTGAAGGAATAGAAATGGGACTATGGACTTTCTTTTTCCAGCGTCCACCAAGGCTGCATGTTATCTAGTTCCCTAGTCTAGGAATTTTTCCTGACCCCAGCAGTAAATTAGATGTGCCTGTTCTGTGTTTGCCTAGGGTCCTCCAATTTCCCTATTATATGGAGGGAGAGAGTGAATGAAGGCTCTGAACACAGTGAGATGTATTTTTTGTTGAATTCTAGGTCATAGGAGAAAGTACTAATGTGTGGTGGGATCATTCTTGTTTCCCTGATGCTCATATCAGTGTTTGTTGATTATAGGCACTTAATACACATTTGCTGAGTGTTCGAATAAATAAATGAGCTATTCCCACCAAGACATTTCTAAAATAAACAGCCCCCCACCAAAAGGTTTAATATGCCTAGAGTTTTTGCACAAGAATCTAACGATTATTCTACCACAAAATTTTACATATTCTTCTCAGAGAAGCTAACAAAAATATTGTGGCCAGTAGAACCATAATTCACCAGAGAAAAAAAAGAAAAAAGATGGATTTTCTCTCCTGAAGTGAGAATACTTTGGAATTCATTTAGGAAGGGAAACTAGGTGGAATAGTCACATCCTGCCTCCATGTTGGGAATAAATTCATCAGCAGGTTGGGAAAAAATAAGCACCTTTATTCCTGATAAAGAAAAACTGCAAAAGTGTCAGTGCTTCATTTTGATGCAACTCTGTGTTCACAAGGTCATCATATTACAGTCATTATGGTAGGAGGCACACTTCCCTCCCTGGTCTATTATAACTGGCCGTAATGTACCATAGAGGCCCAAGATGTTCTCTTCTTGACTGAGCTTGGAGAGTATCTATTTCACAGTGTATTCCCCTTAAAGGGAGAGTCTGCGAATGGCAATAGGCAAGACACTTGTCTGTATATAAGCATCAAAGACAGAATGGGAGTAAATGATGCACTTCATGGAGTTGCATTACTTCTTCAGTACAATTTATGCACTAAGAAAGAAAGAAAGAAAGAAAGAAAGAAAGAAAGAAAGAAAGAAAGAAATAATTTGGTAAATGGACTCTAGTGACCTGAAAGAGTTAATGTGCTTCTTCCCACTAGAAACAGTGAACCATTTATATGTAGGCAATCCCTTCTTTTCTCCTGAGTTACATCAATGCTGCAAGAAACATTTTGAAATGGATCTTCACAGGCTCCAGGGATAGAGAAAAAGGATTTTTTTCCTTCACTGTCAGTAGTAACTACAAAATTAATTTGTAATTTTTTTTCTTGTTTATTTTTTTTCCCCTTATGGTATCACTCGGAGAAAATGGCTTGAAAGACTTGCTTTCTTACATTTGGAATCACTGTTATGGGGGGGTTACCTCCCTGGTCGTCTTAGTTCATCCACACAACAACTGGAGGAATTAGCAAATATTTTAATTTATAAAATAAAGAATAGCCAAAAAGAGCTCATCTGTCCTTCAAACATTTTGATAGTCTTCTATGAGTTAGCTTCTCTCTTTACGACCTATTGTCAATTCAATTCTCATTATTTAATATCTGTTTCTGGATATTTTAAATATGATTTTGCTTAGGTTGTTCTTTTTAAAATTACATCAGCTATCTCTTTTAGTTACAATTTAAATGAATATTAAATGCATCACAACCTTTTTTAATTATAATTTTCTCCCACAAATTCATCATGCATTATAAGATTCTGATAAATATGCTTTTGTGTTATTTGTGTTCTTGCCAGAATATCTTTTCCCAGGGTAACCTCTCTTGGATTCCTTTATTTTCACAATACATACATATCTAGGTGTTTCAATAGTAAATATTTTTCAAACATTAAGCATTCATTCACTTGTTTATCATATTCTAGAGTATGATTTCGCAAATCATCTTCTTTAGCTGAGTGCAAACATGAGATGTACTTATTCTCCTTTAACAAGTTTCAACCCTGCAAAGGAAATTTTATATAGAAAAAAACATTTCCTACTCTATTTTCTCTTCATGCCCTGGAGGTGTATTTCAACATTTACAAAATACCTGACTATCCTTATTTGCCTTAATGTCTATCCGAAGATTATCTGCTGTGTCAGCTAAAACACTCAGAGCTTCTCGTTTCGCTGGCTATCATATCTGTGCAATATTGAAGTCTCCCCCTCCTTATTTGGTTTCTAGTTTCAGTAAACCTTATCCTAGCATTTTAAATCCTCAGTCATTTCCCTGACTCAACCATATCACTACTATTTCAATAGTATCACGCTTATCCCTGATACTCAAATGTGTACTTATCATCGATAAGGCTTTGATGTAATAAATCCTTGATATAATATCGTAGTTATCCATATGAGATATAAGAGATATAATCAAAAATGAAAGCAGAAACTTAAGATACAGAGTAAAATATATTACTTGCCAATTTTCCACAGTAACTTTTCATCATTACTCCAAAATTACTTTTTAATGCAAAGAGTAGTTTCAATCACATTGAGGCCCACATGATTCAGATACTATCATAATCACAATTAGATTACATTACTGCAATCAGGAATGGAGATCATTAAGAGAAAGAATATAAATTGCTTTAGTTTTACAAGTACTGAGCTAGCAAAATTATAATTAATCTCCATTTATAATCTTTTCTTTCATAGAACTGCAAAGCATGCTACTTTTTTTAGGCCATCAATACAAATTAGAACTAAGTAATAAAGCCCTAACTACTACTACTGTGCTGCTCACAATTGAAGAAACTTTCACATCATGTACAGAAGGCTTTTGATGCAAACAGTGCCCTTAGAATAGATTGTTTCAATGCAATAAGCCCAACTATTACAAGGTGCTGTTTAAAAAACAGAATGCCGCAGAGACTCTCTCTTTTCAGAGTAATCAGTCTGTGCATTCCATTTCTTAAATGAGATGGCGCTACTCATGTGAGATGAAGAAATAATGACTTAGCAGTCACAGTGAATGCATCTTTCTGTGCATCCCAAGTTTTTAAAATATAGTCTTTAAGAAGTACAGGAAATAATAAGAACATGAAAAAATAAATAAATTTGCAATCTGAAGACCTTCAAAATATAACCAATTCTAATTATATATTAACCATTCATATTTTTTCAGTGAGTTATGTTGTATACCTTAGTATTCCAAGTTCCTCCATTGTCCAATATATACCTTTTTGTTTCTAGTCCTTAAAACTCACCTCAAATTAGAACAGAATATATTAGTAAGTACAAATAGTAATAAATGTAGACTAATTTTATACAGGTTTACAAACTTTTCCCACAATTCTGAAATCAAAACAGTTCTAAAAAAAGCAGATGATTTGGAGGAACTTATCTGGTGGCAAGTGGACCCCACATGAAGGCAAACTTGGCATGAACTTATTTGCCTTCAAAATCTGACCTCAACTGACAGGAGACTGCTCGTTGTCCTTATGTTATTTTGTTTTTCTTACAAGATATGGCTCCAGATCCCACTGGAGAATTAAATAATATATGGTATATATAAGTATCAGATTACCTTTTTTAAATGGGGAAAACCGTTTTCCAAGAGACATCTTGCACCCAGGGTTTTATATAAGGAACTACAGACTCAGTAGCTGCATAGAGGTGACTGATCACAGTTGAGTCATAACTGTCTGTCACTAACAGTTGTCTCCTGTGCCTTTTGCTTCTCTGTGCCCAGTACCCTCCTTTTGGTGCATTTTTGCTTTCAGCTTCCCTGAGTCAGAGCTTTTCACCATCATGCTTTGCCATGATTCTGATCCATTCAGCCAGATGGGGATATGGGGACCTGCAGCCCTGGCTGGGGACCACCAGCTTCAAATCTACACATCCAGTTACTCACGTAACCAGTGTTACAGTAAGCTGCACAGATATTATTGATTTCCATGTGTGCCACATCTTGGAAAATGTCTGGAAGCATTGTTTTGGTTATCCAGTTTCTTCATACCTCCCACTTTTCACGTACCAGGCTATTGATAACAATGCCTGACATAATGACAATGATTATTTGCTGAGTGTTGAGTGTATAAAATGTTTCCATTCTTATTAAAATGTCTCTAGTTTTTAGAAATAGGAACATAAAGCATTAGTTTCAGGAAATCAAAGTTTCAGAGATCTGGCTATGGATGATTTATTGGAAATGCTGAGTCATTCCAGTGTAGATTGATGTACTTCTAAGACTGGTCCTCTAAAGACATGGCACATTTAAGTATAAGGAAGAAAAACTAGGTCTACTATCCTGTTTATTTGTAGCAAAATCCTCTATTAAGCAAAAAATATGGCAGCATAGGTTTTAAGAGTCATAAATTATAAAACACCTTGACAGCTGATAAACCTCTTAAATTCTAGGAATTTGTAATCATCCTTTGCAAAAACAAGAATGGGGAAAAATAATTATAAGAGAAATATTTAGCTGCTTCATTTTAACTATAAAAACAGAATAAAAAGTTTTATTTATAGATAATTGTTTGAGTTTAAATTGTTAAAAGGATATATTAGAGGGTTCTACACTGATCCAAATTTAATTAAACAATGTGCACACTGCTGCCCAAACTGTATTTCTACCATATATGTGAAATAGTAATAATTTAAAAGAACAAAATAATAACTGTACTTATAGGCAATGAAATTAGTTTTTAGTGCTAATAGACTCATGCTTTGCAGCTCTTTGGTAGGAATTTTTAGGAAAACTGAAAAGCTTTGTAGAAATTTTCCTTGTCATGTGAGACAATATGTAGAGTTTGATTCGGAAAGAAAATTAAGAGTGAAAAAGAATAAGTAGGAAATTTGATCTCACCTTATGAATAATGACTAGAAAAAGTATAAGTATTTTCTAAGATACCCTGTGAATGAGATAATAAAGTATCAAACAGATCGTATTATTTATAAGGAGCAAATTATCTGTCTCATCTACTACAATTTTAAACAATTATAATACATCCATAGGATAGTTTTCCTTCTATTATAATTAATTAATACATCTGAATCAGATGCCAATAGGATACTGATATGAAAAAACATTGACATTACGGAGACACAAAAATAAATATTAAAATCCATTTCAAAATACTATAAATGAACAAGAAAATACTATCAGAGTTAAGAGGAGGGAGTTTATTTCTGACTGAAGTCATTAGAGAATATTCTGTGTGTGTGTGTATAATGGCCTCTGAAGTCTAAATTTCTTAGACAAATATTTAAGTTTCTCTAATATTTAGTCTCAATCTGGGTTTATATTCATATAGGATAAGTTCTGAGTTAGTTTTCTTGACAAGTGTACTTGGAGAAAAGCATTAAGACTAACTTTGTTAGACAGTGAAAAGTATTTGTCTTAGGGAACATTGTTTGGAGAATATTCATTTCTTCGTAGTACTTGAATGAATTGGATGGTAAATGATTGAAGAGACAGAAGAAAAGTTTCAGAGTAGAGGCAAGAAAAATAATGACCTGCAGTGGGGGAAGGAAAAAGGAAGGAATAGGGCATCAATATTTTGAAGAAAGTATTCACACACCCTAGGGGATAGGAAGAGGTTTTGTCTATACCAAGTTATCTTTTCTAGAAATGTTATACAAATTATATCATTCAATATGTAGTCTTTCATGTCTGGCTCCTTTCACATTATTTCTGAGGTTCATCTATGTCATAAGATGTTTCAGTAACTCATTGCTTTTCACTGCTATTATTCCATTGTATGGATATGTCACATTTTGTTTATCCATTTACTAGTTTATAGGCACTTGTTTTATCTTGGGGCTATTACAAATAATGCTTCTATGAATATTCACACCCCAGTCTTGTAAACAAATGTTCTTAATTTCTTAAGTCTATAATCCATTTTTATTTATTTTCTTGTATGGTGTGAGGTAAGTATCATAGTTTATTTTCCTCCCTATGGATATCAGTTGCTCCACCACCATTTGTATAAAGAATATCCTTTTCAAATTGAATTAACTTGGCCTCTTTGTCACAATATTATCACAACTGATGATATATATTTGGATCTATTTCTGGACTCTCTATTCTGTCCCACTGATATATAGGTCCAAATTATGCCAATGGCACAGTTTATTAATTACTATAGTTTTATGATACATCTTGATATTAGGTAAGTACTCTCGTACTCTTCTTTTGTAAAATAGTTTTGACTATTCTAGATTAATTGCATTTCCATACATATTGTAATTTAAGCTTATAAATTTCTAGTGAAAAAAATAGTTTGCTGAAATTTTGAGGGGAATTAAGTTGAATCTACAGATCAATGTAGAAAAAATTAACATGATAACATTCACATGAGTCTCTCCATTCCAATGGCATAATACATCTTCTCAATTATTTAATTTCTCCCAACAGTGTTTTGTAGTTTTCATTATGTAAATATTACACATATTTTGCTTAATTTACCCCTAAATATTTTTGGTTTTAGATGTTATTTTAGTAGTATTTTTATTTTAATAGTCAACTGTTTGCTAGTATATAGGAATTTTATTGATTTTTTAATATTGACCTTGTACTATTGCCTTTGGCATGTTCAGTTATTAGTTCTAATAGCTGCTTTGTAGATTCCTTAGAGTTTTCTATGCAAACAATTATGTCCTCTGTGAATAAAGTTAGTTTTGTTCTTTTCTAGCCTGATAGAGTTTTATTTCTTTGTCCTGCCTTACTGCAAAGGCTAGGAACTATAATGCAGTGTTTAACAGATGTGCTGATGTTAGGGAAAAAGCATTTAGAATTTTGCCATTATGTGTAATGTAAGCTCTGTTTTTTTGTAGGCCTTAATAAAAAGTTGAAGTTCCCTTCTATTCTTAGTTTGCTGAGTGTTTATATTATAAATGAGTGTTAAATTTTATTAACACCTCTATCTGCATAGATTGAGATAGTCATTGTTCCTCTTTTATTCTGCTAATGTGTTAAATTATATTCCTTGATTATTATAATAAACTTACTTGTTATTTTAGAATAGATTTAGATTTACAGAAAAAATTCATGAAAATTGATAGGACGGAGATTTCTCATATACCTCAGCTTCCCCTATTATAAACATTTTACTTTTGTATAGATCATTTGTCACAAATAAGGAACCAATATTGATACATTATTATTGACTAAGATCTGTATTCTATTCAGGTTTTTAAAAAATTAACTAATGTCCTTTTTCTGTTTCAAGATTCCATCCAGGATACCACATTACATTTAGCCCTCATATTCCCTTAAATCCTAGCTATGACTATGACAGTTTCTCAAATCCTGGCTTTGGCTATGACAGTTTCTCAAATGTTCCTTATTTTGATAACCTCTACTGTTTTAAGGAGGACTTGTCAGATATTTTGGAAAATGTTCTTCAATTGAGATTTGTCTTATATTTTTCTTATCTTAGATGGCGTTATGGGCATTTGAGTGGAAGACCATACAGGTAAAGTGCCATTTTTATCACATAATATCAAAAGAAGTACTATCAACATGATATCACTGTTGAAGTGAAGCTTGGTTATCTCGCTGAGGTGGTGGTATTAGGCTTCTCTACTGCAAATGTATTATTTTTCTCTCTTTCCATATTGTACTTTTTTTTTTTTTCCATATTGTACTTTTTGAAAGGAAGTCGCAATACATGGCCTGCTTTTAAGGAACAGTAAGTTATGCTCCACCTCCTTCAGGGTGGAGTAACTATATAAATTATTTGGACTCTTTTGTATAGGAGATTTATCTTTCCTCTAATTAATTAATTTATATCAGGAGTACTTATAGATATTTATTTTATGCTATTTTCATCAGTGCTTTGTAATTTTTCACAAACATATCCTATACACATTTTATTAGACTTATTGCTAATGATTTTATTTTTGTCATAGGAAATTGTATTTAAAAAAAATTTTCAATCGTTCATCACTGGTATATAAGAAAGCACTGATTTTTGTATATTGATATTGTGTCCTGTATCCTTATTATCCTCACTTATTGTTTCAGGATGCTGCTATTTTTATTATTATTTAGATTCTTATAAATTCAGGTCTTACATTTAAATCTTTTTTTGTTCTTTGTCTTATTGTACTAGTTAGGACTTCTAATATGGTATTGATTAGGAGTGATGAGAGTATCCTTGCTTTCATCCTCATCTTACTGAGAAAATATCCAGTTTCTTATTATTAAGTAATGTTAGCTATGGATTTTCTGTAGCTTTTCTTTATCAAGTTGAGCAATTTCTCTATTCCTAGTTTGTTGAGAGGTTTTTACCAGGAATAGGTATTGGATTTCATCAAATATTTGTTCTGTATCAATTTATACGGTCATAAGATTTTTCTCCTTAACCTATTGGTATGTTGAATTACACTGATTTTCAGTTATGCAAGTCTCCTTGAAAAAATTTCACCTATTTGTTTTGTAAATGCTTTTATACATGGTTATATTCAATTTGCTTATATTTGAATAAGGATTATTACATCAATGTATGTGAGAGATATTGGTCTGTAGTTTTCTTGTAATGTCTTTGATTTTTTAAATTAGGCTTATACTATCCTCATAAAATGAGTTAGGAAGCGGTCCCTCTGTGTCTATTTTTTGGAAGAGATTGGGGGGAATGTTTAATAGAAATATATATATATATATATAGAGAGAGAGAGAGAGAGAGAGAGAAAGAGAGAGAGAGAGATTTGTCATAGATTAATTGACCATAAGTGCATGGGTTTATTTCTGGGCTCTCTATTCTGTTTCATTGATATATGTATCTGTTTTTGTGCTGGTACCATGCTGTTTTGATTACTGTAGCTTTGTAATTTGGTTTGAAGTCAAGGAGCATGATACCTCCAGCTTTGTTTCTAGTTCTCTAGATTGCTTTGGCTGATTGGGGTCTTTGTGGTTGCTCTTGCTGTGAGGTGCTGGAGTGGGCACTTGGCGTGGGCCAGAGCTTACACTGGGGCAGTCACAGGAAACTAGCCAGAATCCAGGGCAGTTTCAATCTGCTTCCTCTGTCTTGTGCTCTTCATGAGTGTAATCTAGGTTTCTTACAGCCCTGCTGTCAGTTCCACTGGTTTTCAAACAAACTAAAGGGATTCATCCTCCCAGTGATGAACCCCAAGACTGGGGCACACAGTATGTGGTTTGAACCATTCACTCTCCAGGGAGCATATCTGAGCCCACGTCATTCCCCACTTTGGCATCTTCTCCTAGGGATGCTGTTCCCAAGATCTGATAGCTTTTCTTCCCTTCCCGTGGATGGGACTCTGTGTGGATCTTTCTTACAACCTTGGTTGTATAAGTCTTTCTGCCAGTCTTCAGTTTGTTTTCAGTGAGAACTGTTCCATGTGTAGACGTATTTTTGATGTGTTCTTGGGGGAAGGTGAGCTCTGTGTCCTCCTATTCTGCCATCCTCTTTAGTCTCTCCAGGAAATTGATTTTAAATCAGTATTTGTTGGACTAATGATTGCATCTGTAAATCAATTAATAAATGAATCATACATATATTTTTATTGAGTGCTTTCAATATGCCAGACATTTGATCAAATTCAATTCCATAAATATTTGTTGAGCATGTTTTATGCTACAGACACTACAAGGTATTGTGGTAGGCAACATTCCTGTAACCTGAAGAGGTTAAATAAGTTCAAGATCTATATTCAAATAAAGAAGGATCATTTCATCCAACAAACCAAAATGTGTTTCTGCTAGATTAAAGAAATATAAAAAAGTAAGTCAAATAGAAAAAAATTAATGAATTTCTATCAAATTTTTAAAGTCAAAAACATCTTGAGCCAAACAAAATAGAATTACTTAAGGAAAAATTAAACTGATTTGTAAACTAAACATGATTGGAAAAACTATACATTAAAAATAAAATAAACAAATGATGAGGGCAAATTCACAGCCAGTATAATGAAGATCTAGTGTCACTGATAATCAATTAGGTTATACAAACTGATGTGAAATACACTAAAACATGGACAGACACATTTTCAATTAGCATGAATTTAAAATTAAAGCAAAAATGCAACCTGTAAATAAACGTGTAGGAAATTTTCAGCCTAAAATCAAATATGTAAATTAAAACATTACTTTTAACACTAACAAAATTTTGGAGGGAAAAACTTTTAGATACCTAAGGATGCCAAAGATGTGAAAAAATCTGCAATATTTACAATGCTGTTGGTATTGTAAATTATAATGCTTTATAAAGAAATTTTGCATTTTGATAAAAATGGTATATATCATATGATTTTTGAACACCACTTGTGGGTTTTTTATTAGAAAATGAATTCTACTTTATACCTTATACCTATTTATAACTATAATAAATTAGAAAAGCCAATGTGGTTGGGAAGATTAGAATGATTAAAGAAATTATTACATCCACATGAGGAACTATTTAGTGGCTCACATATCATAGTGTTAAGAACTTAAGCTTCAGTATCAGATCCTCTTCATTTGAATCACAGATGAAACATAACTACCAGTCTGACTTTATATGTTTTTTGAAAATTGCTGTGCCTCAGCTTATTCATTTGTGAAATTTGGATACATATGGTTGTATATATATTTGTATATGTACATACACATGTAATTGTACATATATTTGCCCACGTAGTTGTTTAAATCCATGTATTACAAGGTGGAATATCTCTGGAATAATTCCCATAATATTTTGGTCAATAAAGACCTTTTATGCTTTTACTCTATGCCAGATGCTCAGGATTCATAGATGAATAAGAGACTGTCCTTTTCCTTAGGGAAATTCTTTTTGACAGCATACATTCAAAAAAGAGGAACATTTCTATCAACAGGATTTGGTGGAAGAGGAAGGAGGGAGGGAGTCAATTTTATCTGAGATGTTTTTACTTTTCTATCATTGTAGAGGCTTTTTTCCTCCCTTAACCTATATAAAACTTAATTTTCAAATCCTGTTAAAAAGAATATCTATTCTTAATTAGTTTAGGAGTTATGGTAGATTATCCACTGAAAGATTAATTACATGCTTTCCAGTGAAGTATTATAAACCATAAGTTTAAAGTTGGACCAGATGCATTTCAGCCCTGAAAACTCATTAACCATCTGACCATGTTGCACATATGGTAACAAAGTGAAGAATGTATCCAGTCAAACACACATAAACACTTCTTCATCATCATAGGACAACTGCCTCTTAAAGTATGCCAGTAATCGTTCTATTTCTTATACCTACAAATATCTAGTTTAGGAACAGGGAAGCTAGCTAGTGAGAGGTTTAGAATGGTAGGTTTGAAAACCCACACTAAGCAGGTAGAAATCGAGATTGCTGATCTAGTCTGCTTTTGTCGCAAAATTCAGCATTTATCTCTCTTGATCTCAAGTTTAAAATGAGTTTTGGATTGGAAATGTGAAAATCTATATTGGGAGTGGACATTTTCTCTAGTATTGGGGAAATCACCAACACTGATTTTATTGGCCAAAAAAATTAATACCTAAATGATCTAGCTGTTGGTTTATTGGAGAGGAATATACTCCACCTCCTTGGCAGGTATCAAGCTTCAGGCATATCCTAAATCTCCTTCACAATTCCTCTTTTTACACAGTATGACCACTGACAAAGTAAACATTTTATGCAGCTCTCCCCCCATCACAAGATGGCAGCCAGCCTCAGCAGCCTGGACCATGTGATAAATGAGGTGTGAAGGGAAGTATTTGACAGTTCCATGTAAAAAGCCAGAATATGTCTATCCATAAATATACCTGTCAAAATAGTTTACATTTTGTTTCTTTCAATAATTTTTTTGCCAAATGTCTTAATTTGATAGGTATTTACACATGAATAACGAACGCTAGATTTATGCTTGTTCTGTATTTTGATGAAACTTATTAATCAAAAAAAGTTTATGAAAGAAAACAATCTGTTCATCTCTTTCTTTGAATTGGATAATCCTTTTGAATTCCATAATAGCCAGCTTACACTTTTATGATGTTGCAATATGCCCATATTGGCAAAAGAGGATCCTACCTTTTTATATGATTCTTGAAATGTATCCATTTCTTCACTGAATTTTCAGTTTTAATGAAAAGTGATGGTGAGATAACTGTTTTTTAGTATGAGTAGACAGTTCTGTATGTGTTCACAGGTACAGATGGGCCTACAACAATGGTCAAGATCTATCATGTGAATAACATTTTCCTCTTTATGAATATGAAAAAATAAATGGCAACTTGACTTATTATTTCTCCTACTTTTGAAATGTAATGAATAGAACTGATGATAATTACTAAATTTCTAAATATATACCCTAAGTTGCTTGCGTGATTTTAAAAAACAACCTGAGTTATTATCTTTTTTATGGGTTTTTAAAGAATAACTTTTATTTATTTGCTGATTGTGGATGTTTATTTTCATGTAAGAACTTTAAAGAGTGTGTGAGTACTGTTATTAAAATAAAATGCTTGAGAGAAAGGGGACAATATAGTCTGCTATAAAATGCACAGGGAAAACTCATAAGCATCTATTCTTTAAATATGTTATTACTGCTTTTTCTTTGTACTCATTTCCATTGCTATCTGTCTTTATTAACTTAGTAATAAAAGGTTGAAGTTTACCAAAGATTCATAGACTGAAGGAAAACAGTGATAGGGATTGTGTGAGGCATGTAGTATCATTTAATTGAATTATTTGATTATTTTAAGGTCATTTTAAGCAGATGTTATCTTCATGTCACAGACAACATATTTAAAGGTTCATGTCTCATAGACGATCACACACATGAATGAATAGGTAGTACATCTTTAATTAAACAGAAAAAGAAAACTCAGTGATTATAGTAGTAAATGAGTAACTAATAAAGAAAGAAATCATTCTGGCTTAAAGGGTTTTGAGGTTGTAAAGAAGAATAAGCACCCACAATTTGATGTTTCTATTTTAAATTTCAGTATAAAATTTCAAATATTTCTACTGATTCGATAGTGTTTATTTGTACCACTACCTCATTCTTTAATAATGTTATATACCAATCATCAATTGTAAAATAAATAAAAATGGAAAAAAGAAAAAGTAAAGATAGAAGACAAAGATAAAACCACAACCTGAGGGCTGCAGTTCTGACCACTGGCATCCTTGTGGCCAACATGAGGAGAAACATAATACATTATTTTGCAAAATTTTTCCTAAAGAAATTAAAACAGTTGCTCAACCCAACAATATTTTAAAGAGAGATAAGCTGTGGAAAGTTGGGATGAAAAATAATAAATCCATTAGTAAATCTCAGAAAACACTACAAATTCTGGTTGTAAGAAAATATATTCTTAACACTTTAGCACAATGATTTGCTCCAGGGAAGAGAAAACTGTTCAAAATTTAGTAAAAGATAATAAAATACTTTCTAAAAAAATGTGACCTTACGTCTTGACTACTATCATTACCTGATTTAAACCTTTTAAGGTTTTATGGATTTGGTAGCTTAGCTATATGTTTTATTAAAAATATTTTTAAAGCTTTTTAAATGCAGCTAAATTAACTAAGATATCTACAAGAATATTCATCTTGTATTCTGAAATGTTAGCATATTATCTGGGGTTTTATCTCTCAATATAAATTTCTATACTAATACGGAGACTATATGTAAAATATCATAGAAGACTCATGATTTGCTTCTAAGCTACTATAGTACGTTATACTGAAGGAATATTTTTAGTTGAGGTCTTCATGCCAGAAGCTGCAGCTTAGGGGTCTTTTGATGTTGAAATGGAGAAGTAGGTAAAAACCAGAGCATAAATAGGGAAGACAAGTAAAAGCCATGGAGCACCTACTATGTGTTTGAAAGTGTGCTAGGCAAGTTCACATTCATTTTCTTATTTAATTTTTAAGACAAATCTACAAATTTGTTATTTTTACTCCTATTTCCATATGAGAACATGGTGATTCAGGTGGATTGATTTTCTTGCCAAATGTTACACAACATCAATCAGGCAGCAAAACCCAGGTCTTTTGGCTTTAAAGCCTTTTTACCACACATCACACTTTCAAGGAAGTAAATAAGTTTCTTAGTCTTTTCCATGTGCCTTTTCAAGCCTAGACAATTAATTTTGTTGACTATAATGCTCCCAGCACTTTCATGCTGAATCCTATTCAATCATTTTGGTATCCCCTTCTGACCAGGACTCCTACTCCTCAATATCTCTCTTTCATATCCACAACTTTCAAAACATAATCACCTGTATTTCAGTAGGATCACATTCTCACCTGCAAGTCCACAAACATTTGTGTAAGAAATGGATCAGGATGAAAAACTAAACATATCTTAATACCTGCTGAACCGTTTAGGTAAATTGTATGGATGCTGAGATCTCTCACTATGACTTGAATATTCATTATAAAATATTTAACATCAAAAATATATGTATCTTATGAAGATGTGGAAAAACTGGAACTCGAGCACACTGTTGATAGAGTTGTGAAATGGTACAATTACTATGGAAAACAGTATGGCAGTACCTCAAAAAATTAAAAATAGAACTCCCATATGGTCCAGCAATCCCACTTCTCAATGTATATCAGAATGTAAATAGGGAGTACAGGGTCTCAAAGAATTGAAAGCAGAGTCTCAGAGAGATATGTGCACACCCATGTTCATAGCACCATCATTCACAACAGCCAAGAGATGAAAGCAACCCAATGTCCATTGACAGACAAACGGGCAAAGGAAATGTGGTATATCCATACAATGGAATATCATTCAGACTTAAAAAGGAAGGACTTTTTGTTACATGCTACAGCATGTAAGAACATTGAGGCGTTATACTAAGTGAAATCATCTCACCACAAAAAGACAAATCCTGTATGATTTCACTTATATGAGGTTTCTAAAGTAGTCAAATTCATAAAAAATGAAATAAGAAGGGGGCTTACCAGAGGCTAGGAGGAGGGGGGAAATGGGGAGTTGTTTGATGGATACAGAGTTTCAGTTTCACAAAAGGAGAAAATTTCTGGAGATCTGTTGCACAACAGCATGCGTCTACTTAATCTTACCGAACCATACATTTAAAAATGATTAAGATGGTAAATTTTAGTCTGTGTGGTTTTTACCACGACTGAAAAAAATAAAAACATGGGTCTTATAAGAAGTGAAAGACAGAGTGGTTCAAGATGGTGGAGTAGAAGGACATGCATTCACTCACTCTTGCGAGGACACCAGAATCACAACTAACTGCTGAACAATCATCAACAGGAAGACACTGGAACTCAACAGAGAAGATACCCTACATCCAAAGACAAAGGAGAAGCCACAATGAGATGGTAGCAGAGGGGCACAATCAAAATAAAATCAAATCCCATAACTGCTGGGTGGGTGACTCACAAACTGGAGAACAATTATACCACAGAAATCCACCCACTGGAGTGAAGGTTCTGAGCCCCATTTCAGGCTTCCCAACCTGGGGGTCCAACAATGGGAGGAGGAATTCCCAGAGAATCAGACAATGAGGGCTAGCAGGATTTGATTTCAGGACTTCAACCAGACTGGGGGAAATAGAGCCTCCACTCTTGGAGGGCACACACAAAGTAGTGTGTGCATCAGGACCCAGGGGAAGGAGCAGTGACCCCATAGGAGACTGAACCAGACCTACTGGCTAGTGTTGGAAGTTCTTCTGAAGAGGCAGGGGGTGACTGTGGCTCACCATGGGGACAAGGACACTGGCAACAGAAGTTCTGGGAGCTTGGCATGAGCCCTCACAGAGTCCTCCATTAGCCCCAGCAAAGAGACTCTAGTATCCAGTGCTGGGTCACGTCAAGCCAAACAGCCAACAGGGAGTGAACTCAGCCCCACCCATCAGTAGACAAGCAGATTAAAATTTTACTGAGCTCTGCGCACCAGAGCAACACCCACCTCTACCCACCACCAGTCCCTCCCATCTGGAAGCTTGCATAAGCCTCTTAGATAGCCTCATCCACCAGAGGGCACACAGGAGAAGCAAGAAGAACTACAGTCCTGCAGGCTGTGTAATGAAAACCACATTCACAGAGAGATAGACAAAATGAAAAGGTGAGGACTATGTACCAGATGAAAGAACAAGATAAAACCCCAGAAAAACAACTAAATGAAGTGGAGATAGGCAACCTTCCAGAAAAAGAATTCAGAATAAAGATAGTGAAGATGATCCAGTACCTCAGAAAAAGAATGGAGGCAAAGATCGAGAAGATGCAAGAAATGTTTAACAAAGACCTAGAAGAATTAAAGAACAAACAAACAGAGATGAACAATACAATAACCAAAATGAAAACTACAATAGAAGGAATCAATAGCAGAATAACTGAGGCAGAAGAACAGATAAGTGACCTGGAAGACAGAATGGTGGAATTCACTGCTGCAGAACAGAATAAAGAAAAAAGAATGAAAACAAGTGAAGACAGCCTAAGAAACCTCTGGGACAATATTAAATGCAATAACATTCGCATTATAGGGGTACAAGAAGGAGAAGAGAGAGAGAAAGGACCAGAGAAAACATTTGAAGAGATTATAGTTGAAAACTTCCCTAACATGGGAAAGGAAATAGTCACCCAAGTCCAGGAAGCGCAGAGAGTCCCATACAGGATAAACCCAAGGAGAAACACGCCAAGACATATAGTAATCAACTTGGCAAAAATTAAAGACAAAGAAAAATTATTGAAAGAAGCAAGGGAAAAATGACAAATAACATACAAGGGAACTCCCATAAGGTTAACAGCTGATTTCTCAGCAGAAACTCTACAAGCCAGAAGGGAGTGGCATGGTATACTTAAAATGATGAAAGGGAAGAACGTACAACCAAGATTATTCTACCCAGCAAGGATCACATTCAGATTCAATGGAGGAATCAAAAGGTTTACAGACAAGCAAAAGCTAAGAGAATTCAGCACCACCAAACCAGCTCTACAACAAATGCTAAAGGAACTTCTCTAAGTGGGAGACACAAGAGAAGAAAAGGACCTACAAAAACAAACCCAAAACAATTAAGAAAATGGTCATAGGTACATACATATTGATAACTACCTTAAACGTGAGTGGATTAAATGCTCCAACCAAAAGACACAGGCTTGCTGAATGGATACAAAAACAAGACCCATATATATGCTGTCTACAAGAGACCCACTTCAGACCTAGGGATACATACGCACTGAAAGTGAGGGAATGGAAAGAGATATTCCATGCAAATGGAAATCAAAAGAAAGCTGGAGTAGTAATACTCATACCAGATAAAATAGACTTTAAAATAAAGAATGTTACAAGAGACAAGGAAGGACACTACATAATGATCAAGGGATCAATCCAAGAAGAAGATATAACAATTATAAATATATATGCACACAACATAGGAGCACCTCAATACATAAGGCAACTGCTAACAGCTATAAAAGAGGAAATCGACAGTAACACAATAATAGTGGGGGACTTTAACACCTCACTTACACCAATGGACAGATCATCCAAAATGAAAATAAATAAGGAAACAGAAACTTTAAATGACACCAAAGAACAGATAGATTTAATTGATATTTATAGGACATTCCATCCCAAAACAGCAGATTACACTTTCTTCTCAAGTGTGCATGGAACATTCTCCAGGATAGATCACAACATGGGTCACAAATCAAGCCTCAGTAAATTTAAGAAAACTGAAATCATACCAAGCATGTTTTCTGACCACAATGCTATGAGATTAGAAATGAACTACAGGGAAAAAACCGTAAAAACCACAAACACATGGAGGCTAAACCATACGCTACTAAATAACCAAGAGGTCACTGAAGAAATCAAAGAGAGAAATCAAAAAATACCTAGAGACAAATGACAATGAAAACACAATGATCCAAAACCTATGGGATGCAGAAAAAGCAGTTCTAAGAGGGAAGTTTATAGCAATACAATCTTACCTCAAGAATTAAGAAAAATCTCAAATAAACAATCTAACCTTACACCTAAAGGAACTAGATAAAGAAGAACAAACAAAACCCAAAGATAGCAGAAGGAAAGAAATCATAAAGATTAGAGAAGAAATAAATGTAAAAGAAATGAAGGAAACAATAGCAAAGATCAAAAAACTAAAAGGTGGTTCTTTGAGAAGATAAACAAAATTGATAAACCTTTAGCCAGACTCATCAAGAAAAAGAGGGAGAGGACTCAATCAATAAAATTAGAAATTAAAAAGGAGAAGTTACAACAGACACCACAAAAATACAAAGCATCCTAAGAGACTACTAAAAGCAACTCTATGCCAATAAAATGGACAACCTGGAAGAAATGGACGAATTCTTAGAAAGGTATAACCTTCCAAGACTGAACCAGGAAGAAATAGAAAATACAAGCAGACCAATCACAAGCACTGAAATGGAAACTGATTAAAAATCTTCCAACAAACAAAAATCCAGGATGAGATGGCTTCACAGGTGAATTCTACCAAACATTTAGAGAGGAGATAACACCCATTGTTGTCAAACTCTTCCAAAAAATTGCAGAGGAAGAAACACTCCCAATCTCATTCTATGAGGCCACCATCACCCTGATACCAAAACCAGACAAAGATATTACCAAAAAAAAGAAAATTATAGAATATCACTGATAAATATAGATGTAAAAATCCTCAACAAAATACTGGCAAACAGAATCCAACAGCACATTAAAAGGATCATACACCATGATCAAGTGGGATTTATACCAGGGATGCAAGGATTCTTCAATATACGCAAATCAATCAATGTGGTACACCATATTAACAAATTGAAGAATAAAAACCAGATGATCATCGCAATAGATGCAGAAAAAGCTTTTGACAAAATTAAACACCTATTTATGATTAAAAACACTCTCCAGAAAGTGGTCATAGAGGGAACCTACCTCAAAATAATAAAGGCCGTATGTGACAAACCCGCAGGAAACATCATTCTCAATGCTGAAAAACTGAAAGCATTTCCTCTACAATCAGGAACAAGACAAGGATGTCCACTCTCACCACTATTATTCAACATAGTTCTGGAAGCCCTAGCCATGGCAATCAGAGAAGAAAAAGAAATGAAAGGAATATACTTTGGAATAGAAAAAGTAAAACTGTCACTGTTTGCAGATGGCATGATACTATACATAGGTAATCCTAAAATGCCACCAGAGAAGTAGTAGAGCTAATCAATGAATTTAGTAAAGTTTCAGGATACAAAATTAATGCACAGAAATGTCTTGCATTCCTATACACTAACAATGAAAGATCAGAAAGAGAAATTAAGGAAACAGTCCCATTCACCACAGCAAGAAAAAGAATAAGATACCTAGGAATAAACCTACCTAAGGAGGTAAAAGACCTGTGCTCAGAAAACTATAAGACACTGATGAAAGAAATCAAAGATGACACAAACAGGTGGAGAGATATACCATGTCCTTGGATTGGAAGAATCAATATTGTGAAAATGACTATACTACCCAAAGCAAGTGGGCAATCTCATATGTTTAAAAAGAAAAGCACAACATTTTTCATTACATTTCTTCCTGTTGGATATTCTGGAATTATTGTAAACGGTGTTTTCAAATACAATGTTCTAATTATTTGTTACTAGAAAATAGAGACATAGTTCTTAATTGGCACTGTATACAGCAACCTTGCAAAATTCACTTATTCTATTAGTTTGACTATAGATATTTTGAATTTTCTATTTTTACAATTTATTTTGCTTTATTTTCCTTTTTAATAGTAATAAATCTTACTCCCTTTCCTTGATTTATTACACTGGTTGGGGCATCAAATAAAATGTTGAATTTAAGTAGTTATAGTGGCCACCCACTATCCATTGGATTAGTAGTGATACCTTGTTTTAGATACCTAGTTTTTGTAATTTGAGACCTTCTTTTCATTAGTAGCTTATTAGGTGTTAATTTCATTAGTATTTTCAATTTTAACCTTACCAATGTTTTTCTTTTTTGTTTAATTTCTATTTTGTTTCAGCCCTTATCTTCATTATTTCCTTCTGTATATCTTTTTAACTTCTTAAGTTGATTAGTTTAGGCATTGATATTTTGCATTTTTTTCTCTTTCCTAATATAGTGATTCAAGGCTACCATTTTCCCTATAAGCATGTCTTTAGGTACAATTCACAAGTTTTGATATGTCTTATTCCCAATGACATTCATTTCAAAATATTTTCTTATTACCATTGTCATTTTAGGTCAAGTTTGTTAATTATGGTTTTCAATTTTCTCATACTGAAATGGAGCAGGACCCTATGGTCCCTACCCTCCACCCATGTTCTCAGCCTGCCTTTTGTCTGTGGAAAAACTTTAGCAAAATAATAAGTCTAATCAGACAAGTGAGAAAATGCAGAAACAAAGGGAAACAGTCAAAGGAGACCAAATAATAATATAGTCATTAAGCATAGCAAAGGACCTTTAGTTCTTCCTTAAGGGTTATAGATAATATTCTGAGCCATATCCTGTGAGCTGTCTTATAGATATGAAACACCCACCAGGTGGATGACTACATGATGACCAAACTGAAGCCATGACATAAGCTACTCCACTTCACACAATTCTGAGAACTGGCCTCAAAGAAATAGGAACAAACCCTGGAACCAAAGATGAACTGTACTTAAAACAACCAAGATGACGCTGATCAGACCACCACATTACTGATTTCAAGATTACTGTCAGAACTGACTATGCTGTTCTGTTCCCTCCCTCAGCCTATACAATCCTGAAACTCCCCTTTAAAAGCCCCTGTCCCCTGAGCAGCAATCGCGGGTGGGGAGTTGGCCTTTGGACAGGCGTCTGCCCTCCCCCGCATCCCCTGGTTGCTGGCTCCCCAAATAAAGCAACCTTTCCTTTCCTACCAAAACTTGTCTCTCGAGAATTGGCTTTCAAATGGTGAGCAGCTGGACCTGGGTTCGCTAACAATACCATTTCTAATTTTCTGTAATATTTTCTTTGCAGTTTATTCTGTCATTTACCAAGAAAAGTTTCTTAATATTTCTCATTATGATTCTAGACTTTTTATTTTTTCTTTGTATTCTATTAATTTTAAAAATAATAACTGCTTTATTGAGCTACAATTGATATACAGAAATACTGGATATATTTAATGTATACAATTTGATGAGTTTGGAGATATGCTTATACACATGAAACCACTGCCACAATCAAGGTAATAAATATATCCATCACCTCCAGAAGTTTCCTTCTGCCTCTTGGTTTTGTTTTGTGGTGTCTGTCCTGAATTGCTAACTCTAGGATTAAAATATAGAGTAGATTTCTGGAACTTGTTCATCTTGCATAACTGAAATTTTATACCCCTTGAAGAACTCCTCACTTCCCCATCTCCTCCACTCCTGGCGGTCACTATTATAGTCTCTGTTTCTATAAGTTTGATTATTTTTATACCTTGTATAAGTGGAATCATGAAGTTCTGTCCTTCTGTGACTGGCTTATCCACCTAGCATAATGTCCTCCAGGTTCAATCCATGTTGTTGCATATAGCAGGATTTCCTTATTTTTAAAGGCTGAATAATATTCTATTTTATGTATGTACTACATTTTCTTTATCCATTTGTCTGTCAATGGGCATTTGGGTTGTGTCTGCCTCTTGGCTATTATGAATAATGCTGCAATGAACCTAGGAATGCAGCTATCTCTTCAAGGTCCTGATTTCACTTCCTTTGGATATATTCCCAAAAGTAGGATTGCTGGATCATATGGTAGTTCTATTTTTATTTTTTGAGGAACTGCTATACTATTTTCCAAAGTGACTGTATCATTTTACATTCTTATCAACAGTGCTCAAAGATTCCAGTTTTTCCATATCAATGCCAACATTTATTGTCTTGTTTTTCTTGATAATAACCACCCTAACAGGTATGGGTGATGGTTCATTGTGTTTTGATTTACATTTCCCTGATATTTAGTGATGTTGAGCATCTTTTAATTTACCTGTTGGTCATTTGTAAGTCTTCTTTGGAGAAATGGCTATTCAAGTCTTTTGCCCATTTGTAATTGGCTTGGTTTTTTGTTTTGTTTTTTGTTTTTTTTAATATTGAGTCATAGAGGTTCCTTTTATGTTTTGGATATCAACCTCTTATCAGATATGTGGTTTGCAAATTTTGTTTCCTAGTTTGTAAGTTTCCTTTGCTGTGCAGAAGCTTTTAGTTTGATGTAGTCCCACTTGTCTATTTTTGCTTTTGTTATCTGTGCTTTTGAGGTCATATCCAAACATTCAATGCCAAGGCCAATTTCAAGATGCTTTACCCCTATGTTTTCTTGTAGCAATTTTATAATTTCAGGTCTTACATTTAAATCTTTAATCCATTTTGACTTTATTTTTGTGTGTGGTATAAAATAAGGGTCCAGTTTAATTCTTTTGTATGTGGATGTCCAGTTTTTCCAACATCATTTTATGAAGAGGTTATCCTTTCTCCATTGTGCATTCTTGGCACCTTTGTTGAAGATTAGTTGACTGTATAGATATGTTTATTTCTGGGCTCTCAATTTTGTTCCATTGGTTTATAATATGAGGGTATGTGTCATTAGGTATATACCAATTTATAACACCTATATCTTTCTAGTGGATTTACCCTTTCATCATTATGAGATATTTCTCTTGCCTTAAAGTGTTCACTGTCTGATATTAATATAGCTACACTATTTTTTCCTTTATGTTAATGCTACCTGTTTTCCATGTTTTATTTTCACTTTTTCTGTGTTTATAATTTAAATCATGTTTTCTTATAAAATACGATATGGTTGGATTTGTGTTTTTAAAATCAGCTAACCATTTTCTTTTTTAAATTGTAGTACTGGAACTTCCCTGGTGGTCCAGTGGTTAAAGACTTCACCTTCCAATACAGGGGGTGCAGGTTTAATCCCTGGTCAGGGAGCTAAGATCCCACATGCCTCGTGGCCAAAAAACAAAACATAAAACAGAAGCAATATTGTAACAAATTCAATAAAGACTTTAAAAATGGTCCACATCAAAAATAAATCTTAAAAAAAATAAAAATAAATTGTAGCACTAAGTATATTCCTATTTAATGGAATTACTGATAGATTTGAGTTAAAATCTACAATCATATTCTTTGTTTCTATTTATCCATTTGTTCTGCTTCCTTTTTCTTTTCATTCTTTCCTTCACTGGATTGATAAAGCTATTTTTTCAAACCTCTATTCCTTTTCCCTTAACTTGTTAGTTACAGATTATCTTATTATGCTTTTCGTGATTACTAGAGGAATGGTTTTCAAGCATTTAGTTCTTAAGACCTCTTTGCACTCTGAAAATTCTTTAGGTACCCAAAGATTTTTCTTGTGTATAGTTTATATCTATACAAAATTAGATATTAGAAATTAAAACTGAGAAAATTTATAAAAACACATCTTTAGTAATTCATTTAAAATAATGGTAAAAATCCATTGCATATTAACATAAATAACATTTCGTAAAAAGCCAATATTTTCCAAAGAAAACAATTAGTGAAATATAATTATTTTGCATTTATGCAAATCTCTTTACTGTTTGACTTAAAGAAAGACAGTTGCATTCTTATATATGCTTATCCATTCAGAGATACTTGTAGTATTTTTATTAGACTATATAAAGAAAATCTGGTCTCACAGAAATATGTAATTGGAAAAGGACGAGTATATTAACAGTCTTTGTAGATAACTGCAGATATTTTTCTTTGCTACTACAACAAATCTCAACAAATAGTTTCTTAAAGGTTAGCTGCAATGTGGAATCTGAAACGATACCAATATGTTTGCATATATTGTTACATTAAAATCTATTGGTCTATTTGCATTTTGGAAGGATTAGTTTTACCACTGCATACTTTGATAACATACATTAGTCTTTTGTAAAATATTGGTTTGCTGAGTTATGCATATGTTTCAAATGTTGGTACCTTTCAATATGAAATATATTAAAATTAATATTTGTGTTATCATTACCAATCTCTTCAGAAAGTGTTTAATTATTGGGGAGCTATAAAGTTCATGTTAATAGATATACAAGTTTTCAAAAATTCTAATTTTTGCTTGAAAGTTCAAATTTTGTGATTGGCAACAAACACTGTTGGTTTCCTTGAAGTGATATGTTATTTGGTTTACTCTTAAGCAATTGTCTGCCAAACACCAAGTTTGAATTTCTCTATTTCCCTGTCAGCCATTCTTTCAAGTTAAAATAATGTTTCAAGAAAAATTGACTAGTGCAGCTCCCAACTCAAATAATTACGTATGTGCTTGATGGCTTCCTGGAAATAATCATAATCTGGTGTTCAAGAGAATAGCTTTACGTGAGCTTCGCATTTCATCAAATGGGATATTAACAATATCTTCTCAAGGGCATTTTTAAACAAAACTTTTGGGTTTCCTTGATTGTTTGTTTGCTTCCCTTTGAGCATATGAGGGAAATACAATGATTACTGATATCATTTGATATCACTGACATGATTCAGACCAAAATACCAGCATTACTTTCATACAGAGTGAATGTCAATACAATGAAAAGGTTTAAGAAGGTCTTGTAATTAGAAAAATAGCTTTGCTTTTTTTGGACCCTTCAGAAACCTCTAAACTCCATTTGCCCCTTTAATACCTTTTATTCTATTATTGTCATGTGTCTAAATGTATATTTCTTTGCAAAACCTGTAGAAGGTTATTAGTGCTTTGCACTAAAATATTTATGGGGATTTATCCACATATTTAACATTTTTGTTCTTTCTTTTTCTTTTTCTTTTTTTGGTTTTAAGAATTCCCTTAGAAGTTCTGAGTGAGCACCAAAGAATGTATTCTCTATTTTTGTATGCTTGAACACATCTTTATTTTACCTTTATTTTTATAGAGTATTTTCATTGGAGGTAGAATTTTAGGTGGTCATTTTTATTATTATTAATTTTGTTAGTATTTTCATACTTAAAAAAAAACCATTCTATTGTCTTCTGGTTTCTATTGTTTCTCAATCCCACCTGGATGTTGACCCCTACTGTCCAATTACTTCAAAGAGCTATTTTGTTCATCTGTTTGCTTTTTCTGCATTTTCTCCTGCTTTTCTAGTTTTTCTTGCAGGGTTTGTTAGTTTGTTTGTTTATTTTTCCCTCATACAAGCTACTCCATCATAGCTCGGAATAGAATTCCTTTCTAATTCATTTTTATTTAAAAACATAAATAAATAATGGAAGAAATGTTATTTTCTAATTCTAATTGCTTTTAGTTATTTTAAGTATTCAGGTAACTCAATATCTGTTTGACCTGGATTACTAGAAGATTTGAGAGGAAAAAATCAGCTACATTTAATCTTTTCACACATCACTTCCTGTGGTTCTAAAACAGACTTTCTGTCAGACTTTGAAATGAATCATTTTGATAAACCCTCTTAGTCGTGAATATGTAAGCCAAGTACCTTATTCAGTGTTGTTGGCAGCAGGTCCAAATATTTGTTCAGTAAGAAAAATGCCAATTCTTTATAAGATGTTGATAACTATTTTCATTTTAGTGTGAAAGGTTATACTGGTTGAATAGTGTAAAATGGGCATCTCAGCAGAGGGATAATTTGTATATTAAGACAGAATCTTTAGCATCCTGTAGTGGAAGTCTGAGGAAGAAGACAGAGGGAAGTGAGGAGCTGAATGTGGAGGTGCCCAAGGAGGAAAGAGAATAGCAAGACAGGGAAAAAAAGAAGAAATAGGCAACAAGCACCTTCCCAGTGTAAGGGGAATACCAATGAACTGCAGGCAGCCAAAGTCTGCTAGACAATTTTCAATATTCCGGTTATTCATTTTAACTCCCTAATGATATTATCTGGAGGAACTATAATAGTATTGATCTTCCAAAGTATCATTCAGTGCAGACATTTCAAGTGGCACAGAAAAGCAGAGATGAGGGCACAGGATGTGCAGTTTATAGCCAGAGATGAAAAGAAACATTGGGATACATCTGCATTCCCTAGAGTTTCTAGGAATTACTTCAGGAAGTTATTGGACTCACTGTGCTATTTCAAGAGGGGACTTGAGTTATTGTACTTTTGATACAAAAAGAAAAGGTAACCTCAAAAGGATAGAAAATGTGAACGCACTCAAGTTCCAATGTCTATAAATAAGGACCAAATTAGAGAATTATATAGGAGGACATTTTATACTTGAAGAAATATGTTTGTAAAAATCCATGTTTGTAAAAAACACTAAAATATTCAATAATATACTGAACAGTGAATTTGCCTAAATTAAATTGGATATTCATTTTTTTCTATTTTTGATATCATCACCTATAATAGAAAAACAAAGGATCTTTGATGACACGTTATACCTTTGAGAAAAGTAGTTCATATTGATAAGCAGTTCCAGCCTTTAACCCAAAGAGCTGCCTAGAATGAACAGGCCTCTGGTTACAACTTCTAATATATAAGTTAAGTAGACTTTTAGTTATGCTTTTTTCCATGGAACCACAAAATGGCAAATCTCTAAAATTTGAAAACTTCAAAGCATCGTTGGAAATTGATTTATAGTGCAAAACTCTACCTACTATTAGAAGAGAAGGTAAGTTTTCTTCTCTTTCATTTGTTCCTCCTAAAACTGTCTGCAAACGTTAAAGGAATTTTTGCAGTTTAGAGATATAGAGTGAAGCAAAATAATAATAGCATTTTTTTCATTTGCTCAAAATCCTCTCCCACTTTTATACTGTTATATGCATATTATACTAGACTCCTGGGGGAAACATTTAAAGTAAAGCCAGCAATCAACTAGTTGTTTCAATCCTATATATATCATTTTGTAATAATTTGCCTATACTTTTTTCATAAATGAACTAAAAACCAGTTTATTGCTTGGTGTAAAACTATCATTATTGCATTCACTTAAATATTCTAATTTTAAAATAGAGAATTCTACCTTTCTCTCTCTCTCAACATATATGTGACATGCATATGTATGTCAGATATACATTAAGTTAAATTTACATATTTATATGTACATATATTCCATATTAATACAAATAGATATAGACGTAATAAATATATAAAACTTCTATAGGTCCAACATTTGTATACTTTTATTTTTAGTTCACAGCACACATTCAATTCAATACACTTATTAATCAACGATTAGAAATATGTTACTATGGTGAAGCAGCCATGGCCTTTGTTCCATGTCACTTGTGTTGACTTAGGCTGACATATAGCTACAAAGCATGACGGATCAAAATAATTAAAGTTCCAATCATTTACCTTTCTATGTTCAATTTCAACTCTGTTAGCCTTCACCCTGAGTTCCTAGTATTTTAATATTGCCAGATGGTTGTGTGTGTGTATACATGCATGTGTATGTGATTGTAAATAATACAGGTGTCATTAATTTTTGCTGTATTTAAAGAACTTTTCAGCATTTTCGTTTTAAAGTTTGCTTATGTATTATTAAATTCTTTTGTCATTATAACATTTTTTAAAGAAAACTTCACTTTCAAAAAAATTTACATTTTACTGAAATTTGGGACTCATCATCAGTAGATAGATGTTAAGTCTATATATAGAATGACAGACGCTGGGAAAAAGTCTGCATGATCCACTGATCAATCCTTCCATATTAAACCAGATAAACATGAGTTCCTCAATGAAAGCTGTTTACATAATCAACTTCTTACAGTTTTCTCAGATAAAGATTTGGTTTATAATTTGTTTATATCTCTACGAGCCAGCTTTTCTAATTCAAGAAGGTAAGCATAAAATAATTGGTTTAGATTAAAAATGGAGTTTCCGGGGCTTCCCTGGTGGCGCAGTGGTTGAGAGTCCGCCTGCCGATGCAGGGGACACGGGTTCGTGCCCCGGTCCGGGAAGATCCCACATGCCGCGGAGCGGCTGGGCCCGTGAGCCATGGCCGCTGAGCCTGCGAGTCCAGAGCCTGTGCTCTGCAACGGGAGAGGTCACAACAGTGAGAGGCCCGCGTACCGTAAAAAAAAAAAAAAAAAAAAAAATCCCTGGAAAAAAATTGAGTTTCCAACAGAAGTTCACTCTCATCATATGATGTTCAGGTTTGAATATTAGCCAACTTGATGGCCTCGAGGCAGTCTTTCACTTTACTATACAATAGTTTCTGTTCTTTAGATAACAGCACCCAAGACTTTAGCCAGATTTACATTTTAATGGTACAATCAACGCCACACTAACACTTGCCTTGGAAGTCTATCCAGCGACACCAATTAATGATCTCCACCCCCACCCCTTTGTTTTACACCTTGGCTGTATCTTGTCTGATCTTGTCCTAGCATTTTTACTTGACCATATTAAAATATGGTAATAAGACTTCTTAAATATTTGTACTTTTTCAGTTAGATGTCATTTGGCAAAGATCTCTGGTTTTTTTCTTTCAATCATTTTATTCATCACTTTTTGATTGTTTAGTGGCAGCTTAATGGAAAGGAAGTGTATTTGTAAAATATCTACTGAAAAAAAAAGAACTCAAGCAATTTTTCAGTAGAAAAAAAAAGTAGTCTATCTAATTATATAACTATTATTTGGAAAGAATATTAGATCAGTGGAATTACTACTTTTACAAAGTGTATCAGTTAAAGAATTATATCCTTAACAGATTTATAGTAATAATAATGCGGCCATTGTTAGGATTTGATTAGTGTCGTGCTTAATTGCTTTTTGTTGATTGATGGCTTTAGGATAATATATTTGTTCCAAGTTTCCTACATGAAACATTCCTTTGATCCTGAAAGTTATCCTAATAGGATCTCCTGGCCTCTGGCATTCAGTTGCTAAAAGCAGCACGTTCATTTAGCTGTGGATGCCGCAGCACTTTAAAGCAGCATTCTGCCAGTTCCTAGTCACATGTGATAATAAGGCAAAATTCTTTTCGTATAGGTACTTTGCCTTTATAAAGTCAGTGAAAGATTATCAAATGCATTATTTTTGTTGCCTTATTATACAGAATTCACTACAAATTCCCTGGCTTTTTAGTTAGACTGGCCTTTCTGGTCCATAAAATCAGTTGTAAAAACTATACTTGCCAGATTTTTCATAAACCAGTTGAGTGTAGAAAGAAATATGGGTGATTGATAAATGGTATAATGTGTGTGTTTCTGTCTGTCTGTCTACACATATCTATCTATCTATCTATCTACCTCACGTTGCAAAGTGTGAATATAAAAACAAAATTAAAATTATCATCTGCTCTTACCATTATTCAGAAAATTAAGGGCATATTAACAGAAAATGTGGAATAGACATAATTTCAGAATAAAGAAGGAAACTTTCTGAAATACTGACAATTCGCAAACTCACTCAACAATATATTTTAGAGTTTCTGTATTTTAAAATAAAAAGTCCAATGATTCAATATTGGCCTGGGTATAAATTTGACAGTATATGAATCTGTATTTGCTAAGACAACAAGAAGATATCACATAAAAGCTTGACTTTTTACAGATAAATCTTTCACCATTTTATATTAAAAAACATGGTCATCATTAAAAAAGAAAAAATTAGTCATATTTAAATATTTGCAAAATGTGAAAAGCATTGTAAAATAGCACTGTATTAAATAACAAAGTGATGAGGATTTCGTTTTGCACGTTTAGATAAAATTCCTCTGGGATTTTTCCAGTGAGTATAATGAAGCTCTTAATTTAAAATAAGTTGTTTTTATCACCTAAAGAAGATTTCCATTCTTATTTATACATTTTTATTAGGAATTGTTGAATTTTACCAAATGTCAGTTATATATATATATATTCAAATGTTTTTATGATTTTAATCAACCTGTTATCAAGCTATTAATAAATCTTTTTGTGTCAAACCATCTTTATATCCCTAGGTTAAACTTGAATTGAGTATAATGAGATATTTTTCTAACATGGGAATCAATTTTCACTATTTTATTTAAGTTTTAAGCATTTAATATAGAGATTATCTATAATTATCTCTTGGATTTTTTTCTTAAATTTAAAGATTAATATTATACTAATTTCATACAATCCATAGGAGAAACCCCCATCTTTTTATTCACTCTTAAAGATGAAAACACACTCTTCTTTCTCTTTTTCCATTATCTCAATTTTATTTTCTAAATTTATTTTATTTTATTTTTATTTTTTGGTCACGCCTCACTGCATGTGGGATTTTAGTTCCCCGACCAGGGATCAAACCTGTGCCCCCTGCATTGGAAGCGTGCAGTCTTAACCACTGGACTGCCAGGGAAGTCCCCATTACCTCAGTTTTAATCCCAGTGAAACAGAGAATAAAAAAGAGAAATGTGTGATAATACAAAGTGAAGTTAAATCTGACTATGATGAAGAAATTCAGGCCAACTTAATAAATTAAAATTTCCCTTGTTGCACATATATCAGCAACTAATATTCAGTACATATAGCCTTCATGATTGCTTTATAGTGTTGGTTTCTATGAAATAGCTAGCAACATCAATACACGACATGAGAAACTAATCTGAGAAATGGTCCTAAATGACTTTCTTATTGGCACTCACTGTCTCCTGGGAGTATACCAATTCTTCCAAATATCCCTGTATATTTATTAGAAGCAAAATGACATTTATTTTCAAATTCTGCATAGGCGTTTGCTTTTCTCATTTTAAAGATCCTAAATAGACTTAATAGACTTACTCTTCATTACAGACTTAATATACATTATAGACAATGTTCATTATCTCTGCTAATTGCACCAGTATACTGCATTTGCTTTAATACTATTTTGGGGGCTAAACCTGCTCAAACTTAAGGCGGTGGTTCTTAGTCTTTTTTTAAATCACAGACACCACGGAGTACCTGATGCAAGTTCCTGACCTTTCAATAAGAAAAATAAATACAAACCTACAATTATACAGTAAATGTCAAAGTTTTATCAATTTATTATAACTCACTGAAGGTCCCCCAGTTAAGCACATATGACTTAAGAAACAGTAACTACTTAAACAACGTTCATGTATTTTGGCTTTCAATAGGATTAAATGAGAGGAGAGAGAAAAACTTCATCTCAAATAAACTTTTTATGTCATAGATAATTAATAGTGTAGCTTTTATATCAAATATATGAAAAAATTTGTCAAAGAAAGTTGGCATATTTCCGTAATTAATACCTTCCTAATCTTAGAAGTACAATCGAAATTCTCTTGGAACTGTAGAGATAAAAAGAACTATTTCTTTTTTCTAATGTGTGACTTTATATACCTCATCCAATTTCCAAAGTATGCATGTATTTATATATGAATGAGTATATGTATTTATTTATCATACTCCATCAACCTAACAACTAATTTGAAGTCATATTAAACCTGGCTGTGTGAAGGAGTGTCACCTATATTTAGTTTGGCCTTTTTTTTTAATCTAGGAAAATGCTGAAGCTCTACAAATCTTATGGATTTTATCTTAACTGATTTCTAAACATAGATATAACAGTTTTTGTTATATATATAATTTACATCCATATCTTCCATAAAATAACAAACTACATCCCACTTTCAAATGCAGTTAGCTCTGTATACAAATCTCATTTCAACACTAAGTTTTAAACTTCTGGAAAAGAAAACATGTATATTTTTATTTGTTTTCTGTGTGATGAGAAATATATTTCTGCTAAACTATCACCTCACACTTCTTTTACACACACACATATAGACATGCACTCACACACAAACAGTTTTTGTAAATTCTGACATTTCTATGGTACTTTCTGTTGACAATTTTTGCTAAGTGTATGTTGATTAAGGTGCGGAATGCAGCAGAGTATTCTCAAGTTTGGAGAAGGTAACATTTTAGACACTTAAGACTGAAGGTACCAGAAAAGTATGCATATGCATGTCAGATTTATAGAAATCGGACTTCAGTGTTCATCAAACCATGGGATTGGGAAACAGGGTGTTTGAAACAATCTTATTCTGCTCTCTTGCAGGGCAGGCCCTATCTGACTTGTAGGTTATGAAGGAGGTATGCTTCATCTTGACATATTTTTAGATGCAGGAAATCAATTGTTGGGCATGGAAATTTGTGGTTTCTGTGCTACCTCCTGGTGTCTCTTACAGTATAAGCCTTTTGCATATGTAGAATTTCAATAAGTAAAACCACTTAAAGCATAGGTTTAATGTTAGAAATAAAAACAATAAAAGGTAGTCATCAAGCAGTATCTAGATAAGTCAATTTTTTTCAATATGTTTACCAAGATTATTTGTACATTTTAAAGAAAAGTGGTTTTTCCATGATTAACTGGTATATAAACTCAATTTTTCATTGTATTTTGAGTGCATTGGCAAATCATTTAAATAAATCCATATTATTTGTTTCATTTTTTCCTTTGTTTAAATTAAGACTGGTATCGAAACTTATATAATATTTCAGATGTACAACATTAAAATTCAACATCTGTATACACTACGGAGTGATTCCCACAAAAGGTCTATTTACCCTCTAGCACCATACAACTGACCCCCTTCTTCCATCAGTTTCTTATAGTTTTATGTTTCTTTTCTCTGTGCATTCTTAGGGGCCAAATCTTTTGATGCACATGGACAATTGGCTATTTGCTTCTTTAACATATTGGCCAATAGACTAACTGCAGACTCAATGTTTTATCTGTGTTATAGCTCTGCCCAAATTATTGCATGCTTCAGAACAAAGGCCACACTTTGGAAAATGGCCCAATGTAAATGAATCTGTGAAAATCTGACATCTTTCTGTGTATGCACAAATAACATATTAATTGTCATATTTTTTCTAATTTCATGTAGAGAAAATTCAATATTATACTTAAATATAACATACATTTAAAACAGATTCCAATGTTATGTACTTTTATATACTTCTAATGTATGTCATTCAATATTCACAAAGTGAAAAAAGAATATTTCCTAAATTAATTTCCCATCTCAAGGATGTCAAAACCATAAAAGGGATAACATTAACTAAATTATACTTAACATGACTGAAAATAAAGGTGCAGGTAGCATTGTGAGCCATCTGGAACTTCCAGTGGATAGCTATAGACCCTCCCTCACACAAACACAGACAATCCTTCTCTCTATGGGAAACAGAAAACATCCGTTTGGTTGTATGAAATGCTGCCAAGTGTGCATTAGAGCAGGTAGCACCAGGTTAAACTGTGTAACCGAAAACAAGCACTAATTGCATTTAGCATATACACACTATTTAATGACCATGATGTTCCATGTCGAAGGAACTTTTTTTTTTTTTTTTTTGCAATACGCGGGCCTCTCACTGTTGTGGCCTCTCCCGTTGCAGAGCACAGGCTCCGGATGCGCAGGCTCAGCGGCCACGGCTCACCGGCCCAGCCGCTCCGCGGCATGTGGGATCTTCCCGGACCGGGGCACGAACCCGTGTCCCCTGCATCGGCAGGCGGACTCTCAACCACTGCGCCACCAGGGAAGCCCTCGAAGGAACTTTTAAATATTGTTTTTCAAACATTAGAATTACAAATATTTTGAACATCTTTGGGAGGAAAGCATACCGATAAGAGAAACTACACTGAAATATTCAGAAAGTTTTCACAAGTGATTACAACTTTCTTTAATCAGATTCCCCAGCTTTTATATTTTCACTCTCCTTACTTTTTCTTTGCTTTTAAAAATTTAGCCTCAAACTATTTTTGGATCATATTAGAATAAGGTTTATGCTAATATACTGTTTCCCAACTTTTCTCCATTTACTTGGGCAATGAGTAAAAGAAGATAAATTTGGAAATCTATGAGTATATTTCTTCAAGTATAATTACTATAAATGGTATCATGTAACTCATAAATAATTACTCTCAAGGAATACCACGCAATTTTAAATGTTACAAATAAAATTAATGAATACCAAAATATTTATCAGACTGCCGAAATGTGTTGGTACAAACTTACTTTTAAAAAATATCTTCATTTACAAGACTACACCATTTTAACAAATAAAACAGACTCTGATGGTTTCATGTAAAGATTAAAGAGTTTTCTTAATAACTTTTGAGAGATCTGTATAAATATGAGTTTCTGTGTCTGTGGTTGAATCAGAATAATAAGTTTAGAATATGTGTACTTCTCTTTCCTTTTACTTCAGTAAATATCCAACTGTACTATTGTGCTTAATGGTTATCATCTTGAAGAGCCATAAAAATTATATCAATAGTTATTATGTAATTGATCATGTACTGCATTTTTATTTTGGTATAATTCAACATTTTAGAAACTCAGAATTTATTTCAGAAGTAATCTGACATATCTTCTTTTATATATCCAAACAAATATATCTTCTATCAACGATTATTTTTATAATTCTCCAGATATATTTCTTAAACAAAGAAATTATTTTCCATAGTCCTCAGTATGTTTAGAGGCACTTCTGGAATTACAGCATAATGAGCTGCACTGACTTCTCCCCAGTGGAACAGCTATAACTTATGAAAACTATTTAAAAATACAAAAACGCATTTCAAGTCTCTGGAAATTGTCCTAATGTCATACAGGAGATGGAGAGAAAGATCTGTAAGAATGAAAGTCTGTGGGATTTAAGCCACCAAGCCTCTCTCTCCCTTTCTTTCCTCCTTTTTCCTATTCAGTGAGATGAAAATTCTACCCTTGTTGGATGCAGCCAAGGATCTAGGACTCCCTCACCTTCCAGTCACAGTCTAGGGCTATGGTATCTCCCTGGCAGGGGCAGGCTGCAAGTATTTCTCATGCCCCAACCCTGTTCCATGTTGCGGGAGCTCTATTCTAGACACAAGCAGCTGAGAGGTTTGGAGTTCCCTCTCTCCACCCAACTTCCACTTGTAGGGTGTAAGTCTACCCCGGTGCAAAAAGCTGAAAACTCCAATTACCATCATCCTAGCTCACAGACGTTCCATTTCAGAAGAGGCAAACTGCTCCATGGCTGGATAGTAGTGCAGGGGAGTTACTCTAAGAAAACTGGGCCAAACTTTTGGTGAGATTGAATAAGAAAAACGAGAGAAGACCCAATTACCAAAATCAGGAATCTAAGAGGAGACATTACTACCAATGTTATAGAAAACAGAAGGATTTTAAGAGTACTATACACAACTGTATACTAATCAATTAGCTACCTTAGATGAAATGGACAAATTTTTACAAAGACATGAACTATGAAAACTGACAAGAAGAAAACAAATCTGAATAGACCTGAAACAATTAAACAAATTGAATTAGAAACATCAAAACTTTATACAAAGAAGACCCCAGGCCTAGGTGACAAAATTGGTAAAATTTTACCAAATATGTAATGAATTAATACCAATTCTTCACAAATTCTTTCAAAAAATAGAAGAGTAAGGAATACTTCTCAATTCTTCCTTTAAGGTCAATATTATCCTGAAATATTATTCTTTGCCAAAGCCAGGCAAAGTCATCACAGAAAAGAAAAATACACACTAATATCCCTTATGAATATACATGCAAAAATTTTCAACAAAATAATAGCAAGTGATTCCAGCAAAATGTGAAAAGAATTACATACCATGACTAAGTGGGATTTAATATAGGAATACAGGATTAGTTTAACATCAGAAAATAAATTAGTATAATACACCATTTCAATAGAATAAAGCCCAAGATTCACATCATCTCAATAGATGCAGAAAAAGTATTGACAAAATCCAACACATCCTCATGATAAAAATATTCAACAACCAAGAATAAAAGGAAACTTCCACAACTTGATAAAATTCACCTACAAAAAAATCCGTAGCTAACATCATAATTAATGTTGGAAGATGGAATGCTTTTCCAATAAGATCAGGAAAAGATAAGGATTAGGCAATTAGGCAATTAAAAAATCACATCTAGATTGGAAAGAAGTAAAATAATCTCTGTTTGCAGATGGATATGATCTTGTGTGTAGAACATCCCAAGAAATCTTGTAAAAATCTATTAGAACTAATAATGCCATTTACTAATGTTGCGAGATGCACAATCAACATACAAAAGTTAATTGCATTTCTATACACCAGCAATGCACAGTCTGAAATAAGGGACTTTCCTCTCCCCTCAAAAATAATAATCTTGAAAAAGAAGAACAAAGTTTGAGGACCCAAACCTACCAACTTCTAAATTTACTTCCCAGATACAATAATCAAGATGGTGAGGTACTGTCATAAGAATAAACACATAGATCAATGAAATAGAATTTAGGGTCCAGAAATAAACTCTTACATTTACAGTCAATTGATCTTCCACAGGGCTGCCAAGAAATTCAATAGAAGAAAGAATAGTATTATCAACAAATGGTGTTGAATACCCATATGCAAAATAAGGACGTTGGACTCCTATATCACCCACCTACAAATATTAACTCAAAATGCAACATGGATCTAAATGTAAGAGCTAAAACTATAAAACTTTAAAAAATAAAACATCTGAGTTAATCTTAATAACCCATTGTAGGCAAAACCTTATTAGATACAACACCAAAACCATTAGCAATAAAAGAAAAAAATAAATTAGATTTCATCAAATTAAAAACACTTATGCTATAAACAATACCATCCTGCAAACAAAGACAACCCAGAGAATGAGAGAGAACATTTGAAAATTAAGATCTGATATGGTTCTTGTATCCATAATACGAATAACTCTTACAACTCAAAATTCAAAAGAGAAAGAAAGAGGAAAGAAAGAAAGAAAGAAAGAAAGAAAGAAAGAAAGAAAGAAAGAA
>NW_020837946.1:83532019-83563885 GCF_003676395.1 Aethalodelphis obliquidens | reverse complement strand
GAAAGAAAGAAAGAAAGAAAGAAAGAAAGAAAGAAAGAAAGAAAGAAAGAAGGAAGGAAGGAAGGAAGGAAGGAAGGAAGGAAGGGAGAGAAAGAAAGGGAGGAAGAGAGAATGGGAGGGAGGGAAGGAAGAAGGAAGTGAGAAAGAAAGGAAGGAAGAAGCAATTAAATAATGAAGAGAGACTTTGAATAGATATTTCTGCAAAGAAAATATACAAATGGCCAATAAGTAAATGGAAAGCTGCTTGCCCACTAGGGTGGCTGTAATCAAAAAGATAGAAACAAACAAGTATTGACAAGAATGTAGAGAACTTGGAATTTCATGCATTGAGGGTGGGAGTGTAACATGGGTCAGCCACTTTGCAGAACAGTTTGGCAGTTCTTCAAAATATTAAATAGGAAATTACCATATGATTTAGCAATCCTACTCCTAGGTATACACACCCAAGAGAAATGATTACCTATGTTTACACAAAAACTTGTATGCAGATGTTCATAGCAGCATTATTCATAATTGTCAATAGTGGAAACAACCCAAACACCCGTCTACTGATGAATAGATAAATAAAATGTAGTATGTATATCTATATACTTGAATGCTATTTGGCAATAAAAAGTGATGTAGCATTGATAGAAGCTACAACATGGGTGAACCTTGAAAATGTATATTATGCTAAGTAAAAGAAGCCAGTTACAAAAGAAAATATTTTGTATGATTCCGCATGTACAGAATAGATCAATCCACAGACAGAAAATAAATTAGTAGTTTTCTAATAGCTGGCTGGAGAGGGGGGATAAAAGTGACTGCTAGCAAGTACAAGGTTTTATTTGAGTTCATAGGGGTAGTGTAAGGAAGATGTTCTCACATTGCTTGTAGTGATGGTTGCACTCAGAAAATATTGTAAAATATTGAATTGTATGCTTTAAATGAATTAGTTGTATGGTATGGTGGGATTATTCAATGCACTACATGCATGAAAATTTAAGTAGTGGAAATTGCATAAGTCAGAATCACTGGTTTGAATCTTTTCTACCATTAACTGGCTGTGAGATTTGGGGCAAAATGCTTAAACCTGTGAACCCCAGGATTCTCATTGGAGGTTAAAACAGTGATAATGATTCCTATTTCATAAAGTAATATGGGGATTAGAAATTATGCATATAAAGTACCTACATACCCTGACTTGGAAATACAGAATATTTGAAAAATGGTAATTAAAAAAAAAATAACTTGCCCAAAGTAAAATTTGAAATATAAAATGTGGATCAAGTCTTTAAATTCAGTGTCTCTTATTTTAAAAACCCTTTGCCACAGATTTTATTCTCCTGATAAATGTGGAACTGCATTAAAATGTTAAATCTACTAAGGCACTGTTCAGACACGATCCTTTTAAGTAAAGTATGTTTATATATTTATATTAATATTAGTTATGGTTTGTGGTTATTCCATTTAGGATAAGTTGCTAATGGCCTCTGACTACACTTTTGCATAAACAGGGCAAAGAGCCTATCATATGTAACCCAAATGGAGGGCTTCCAGAACCACAATCCATGAACTATTCTAAGGAATCTCCTACAAGGAAAGTATACAATAAAATGGTGATTAAAAATAATAATTAAAGCAAAAACACAGGTTTTAAAACAGAATTTGTATTATCCTATTATATCTTAAGTTAGGAAGTTTTAAAAATACGTTTGTTCAGTTATAATTAAGGAAATTATTAGTTATTCATTAGTAATATTTGAGACAATTGAATTCAACTGCCAATTGTTTTGGGACATTTGTAATGATTTCATTGATATTCTTCTGAATATGTATAGTTTATAATTTTGTTAATCAAACCACTTTACAACTTATTTTTCTTCATATTCTCATTAAAAAAACACATCCTTGAATTTCAAGATTCAGTAAAAACAGATTTTATTTAATAATGTGCCTTTTCACACATTGAAATATCTTATGGCTGTTAAAATGAACTAAATCAACATGTATCAAGAAGGATAAGATTCAGAAACTTGAGTGACACAAGTTGTGAAAGGAATTACATATATTTAATAAGAAACTGGCAATGCTACATATTCCTTATGTTTATAAAACTTGTGTACTAAAAATAAGAAGCATGAATGATATCGGGCCCACTGATACCACAGTAATAATGACCTCTGAGGAGGTTAGGTGGAGAAAGGACTGAGGGTGTATAAAACTTCAGCTGTTAACATTTTATTTGACAGGGAGAAAGCTAGAGAGGGAAAGAAAAAGGTTTGAAGCAAATATAGCAAAATATTAACTTCTTTCTGCTATAGTGTTTTCTGTGTACTTTATACACATGATCATTTTAAAAGTGTGACACTGATTTAGCCATCAAATCAAGGCAAATCTGCCGTCACAGTTCCTATCTATTGAAAACAAAACAAGCAAAAGCAAAACAAACAAACAAAATGTGTAACAGTACCAACTCAAACAAAAAATATTTCTTCTTGTGTTAAAAAGATCATCAATACATTGATCCAAATCCTTCTGTGCATTTTTAGAGTAAGAGAAAAGTGCCACAATGTTCACAATCCTTTTGTTCGGTCTTCCTCCTCTTTCCCCATGTATGCATTCTTACTCTTACATTGAGCAAAAGCTGACCTAGGACAAGCCAAGGCACCAATAACACTGATATCAGACAGGGCCCTGATTCAGGCCACATGGAGCTCAGCATTCAGAACTTGGTGTGGTTAGTGGACTGAGCTGCTTTATCCATCCCTTCTAGAGCGTGTGCATGGGTCTTCCCACAAACAATGCTGCAGAACTTCATCTGTGGATATGATGCTACCACAGAACGAAGGATTTGAGATTTTGTTTAAAAAAAAAAAATGAAGGAGGGCTGAGCTGAGCAAAATGGGAAAGTGAAGAGGTTTTGCCAGTTTGGGACTTTGACAGTACTATGGACTCAATGTATGTGTTCCCACCAAATTCATATGTTGAAACCCTACCCACAAATGTGATGGTATTAGGAGGTGGGGTTTTTGGAGGTAATTAGGATTAGATGAGGTCATGAGGTGGAGCTCTCATGAATGGAATTAGTGTCAGTCTAGGAGTCAGAAAGAGAGTTAGCTTCCTCTCTCTGCTCCCTGCCATGTGAGGACATACAATGCAACCTGGGAGAGGGCTGTCACCAGAACCCAACCATTCTGCCACCCTGACCTTGCACCTCCACCCTCCAGAACTGTGAGAAATAAATTTCTGTTGTTTGTAAATCACCCCATCAATGGTATCTTTGTTACAGCAGCCCTAGCTAAGTCAGGAAGTATAGGAAATATAACACTAACTATAATCTCTTAATAATAATCTCAAATAATTTCAACCAAATGTCTTTCTGCATAGAACTAAATTAAAGAATGAAGTTTATATTGCTCTAAATCCATTTAAATTGACTTGGAGAATCATGCTCAGAACAAAAACTATTAAAGGAAGGTAGATTATAGAATTCCTATTCATTTAAAAATAAAAATAATAAATTACTGATTATGTCATAAGGTGTAACATCCACCTTCCTGTTACAATATTCAGGTGGCAAAGCTAATAGAAGGCTGTGTCTTTTCACTTAGGCAATAATCCTGCAATTGGGAAAATAATTCTAACTGCTGAGAACGTACATCTGAATTATGATTTAATGGATGATACAGCTAAGACTATTTGCAACTTCTGAATTTCCACAGTTAGTTTTAACAAAGAAGAATTTGATCAAATTAAGACTATCAAATGTATTTTACACCCTTTATTTAAAAATACTTGCCTGCATTTTTTTGGTATATTGATGCTATGCAGAAACAGGTGCCCAAATTATTTCCTTAATTAGCTGCTCAGCTGTATATATTTAGTTTACATAAATATATATAGTGTTATATTGGGATATATATAGTTTACTTAGTATAGTTTTTGGATGACTAATTTGCTTTTGTAATTTGCTATATGTTTCAGTAAGGTAACAGTCTTGATTTTTTAAAAATCTTGGTTTGATTAGCATTTGCAGTAAAGTTCTAATCTCATTGAGCAGTTTTATACTGTAAAAGATAGTATTACTTAATAACTAAAATAAACCTAATGACATTTTGAGACTAGTCACAATACCTGATTTAGAATGACCTTGGATTAATTAATTTGCACATTTTCTATTTTTCTATGTCTGCTAAAAGTTAACCTCGTCTTAAGGAAGTGGGAAGAAAAGTGAGGAAAGCACAGAGGTATAGGTTGGCCACTTGGGTCCTTGGGGAAGTCTACTGAGCTAATGAAAATGTTTGCTAAGCCACCTCTAATTTTCTTTAGAATTGCTTTTAACGATGCTTTCTTGAACTACTCTCTGTCAAACTTAACATTTTGGAAGAAAATTTTAAGGCTATTTTCTGAGGATTTTAACCTCCTCCCCCCAATCATCCCTTCCTTTTAATTTAGCAAAAACATCATAGCTTATATAATACAAAATATACCTAATAAGCTTATGAGTTCTAGATCACTGTTACTATTGTAATATTTTTCTTTGCTTTTTTTTCTCTGAAGAATCTTTAAGAGCACACATACACATAATTTGATAATTTTTCCAATGGATTTTTAACTTTTTACATTACAGTCTAAGATAAGTTTTCTGTTAACATGAATTTAAATTTTATATTTTATATCACTTTCTATTTAGGATTAATAAATATTAGATTTAAAATTGTACCACCAAAGGACATTGAGACAAACATGGCAGAAAGGAACTCAATCTACCTCTGCACATTAACTGACTGACTCTGATATTACGCTCCACTTTCCCACCAATTGGCTCTCTCAAAGTTTCTCAAACATACCAGTTCTTTCCAGTTTCAGGCCTTTTGCATTTTCTCTTCCCTCTGCTTGGAATGCTCTTCACGAGGCTCTATAACCACATTAACTCATCACTTCACATAGCAGCCTCCATCAACATTTATATCTCACTTAAAATGCCACTTCTTTGGAGAAGACATCTACAACCTCCTGTCACTTGTAACTTTCTGAAATTATTTATTTCTTCATCTGCTTATTGTATACCTTTCCTCTCCTTCAAAGCCCCCTCCTCCATCCAACTAGAGTAAACTTAAGGAAAGAAAGGATCCTGACCCTTATTCACCACTGTTTCTAATAACTAGACAGTGCTTGACACATATCAAGAGCACAATAAATATTGTTGATTCATGGAATAATATTTTAAAAGGAATAGATTATTATATTAAATGTACTTAAATATTACCTCTTTTGCTTTATTACTCATAATAATTTTTTCTAGCTTGCTCCTATATTTCTCCTATATAAATGTAAATTTAAGCAGGTATTTAGAACCAACAGATGATGTTATAGAGATTCTGCTCTGTTTACATTATAGTCACGGAGACAAAAGATCAGATAATACATTATATTTTCCTTAAAATTACACCAGCTAAAGTCAAATGTGAGACTAGAACTTTGCTATCAGTCTTTTGTTGTTTTCATAAAACATGTGGAAATGTAGTTAAAATGCTAAATGAATCCTTCAACCTGTTTTGAAAAGAGAAAAGTTGAGTAGTAAAATTGGTACTGGATTCCAAAGAACTTACTTTCATTCTCTGCTGCATCTCCTACTAGAAGTGTAATCCTGACATATTTAACTATTCTGAGATTCAGATGCTGTAAATTGAAATCAAAACACTGCTTTGAGGCTTAAGTAAGAACATATATTCAAAGAGCCTGGTAGAGACCCTGATAATTAATAGTCTCCCAATGTATGGTATTTTGCTGTCATCCTGTTAACTAGTGAGGTAATCAGTATGGCTCTTATGATTCTAGCTGATTGGCATCAGGAATTGCAAAGGTTCTCCTTCCAAATCTCTTCCCTACTACAAAACTGAGAACATTACCTATCGCTGCCTCAGGTTATGCCATTTACACACTCACAGTTACCTCCATTGCTTCATTATAGCAACACAAAGTCATTAAATTAAAAAGAAGTAGAACGTATAAAGATTATTGTTCATTAATTACTTCAATTCTTGTTATTTAGCACTTTGTTTTTGCCTCATTAAATTTCAATCAAAACTACAGCTGAAGGGGAGAAAAGGTAGTGGTTCCCACTGTATGGGAAACTGGAGGAGGCTACCTGAGGAAAGCCTCTCTTCTCTGGTTGCCTGAAAAAAGATTCTGAGAGTCAGGAGGAACAATTCTCCTCCTTCATCCGAGGGAACTTGGTGGTGCCTATAGTGTCAGCTCTTCTTCAATCTTCTCGACCTTTAAACCTCCATTAAATGCTGCTAAGTATCGAGTAAAACCCAAATCTTACAGAGAGAGTTATGAGAACATCATCACCTGATAAATTACTTCCTAATTATGCAATACTACTATTGTCTCTTTGTTGAACCGGTAAAATATATGGCTGAAATAGAGATGAATTAAAGTGCAGAACCAGTGAATCTAAAAGGTATGATAATACGTTCACTAATATACCACAAAGATCTCCCTAAACTTTTATTAAATGTAATGCAAGATTCAAAAAAATAAATAAAAAATAAAAGGTATGATATTCAATATGAGCTTCTGAATTTCTGCATGAGGTAAGAGTTCTTAAACTGTATATAAATACTTAGAAGAAAAAGGAGGGTTTTATGTTTTCTGCTAAAGTCCAGAATATTCATAACCTTCTTCCTCTTAAATGCCCATATCACTTTTTGCTTATAAGATCATGTGTGATGTTCACAAGTGGCAAGAAACACAGTGGCAGGGAGACTGCCATTAGCTGGTAAAGCACAGTTTCTCTGAATTCACGGCTCATGAAATAAGAGTGGTTTTAAGTTGAGAAAGAAAAGGATCAACCAAGCACTGTAGGTAATGATTTAGCACAATTTACTTGGGACGTATTTAATAAAAAATGGCAGTGGTATAATTTTGCTTTTTGGGTACTTAATGTGTGGACTTTGAAGTCCTCCAGCTGCCCCCTAAGTCCAGCATCCAGCTGCTGGGCTGCAACCAGGAAGCATTCGAAGACCACTGCTTCAATTAGCTCCTCACTACTTAGAACAGGTACTTATTGCCAGTAGTGATGTTAATCAACAAATGAGTCAATTAAAGAAGTAATTAAAGTGTAAAACAGCAGGATGGGGACTTGCTTTTAAAAGACGCGGTAATACTTAAGGTTAAGTCAAGTCAGCTTACTTACAATGCATCAGGTCTGCCTAAAAGAAAATCTTCATGTGTCTCCTCTAGCTGGTGAATTCTGCTAAATCAGTTGACATAATCAGTATGGCTGTTAACTATGGCCATAAAATCAGTGGAAAACATAATCATTTTTTTTGTTTTAATTCTCTATAAGGGCCATTTTGTGTTAGGAACTGAACGGTATGTTAGGGAAAGAATAACAGATTTAAAGTGTCCATTGTTTTAATAATGGTGCCAAGATTATGTGGATCAATTGTGCATTTAAACAACTTTTCTTGTAGCACTGTACAGAACAGTAAATGCCCATAAACTGTATTCTGACATCTGCGTGCTCTTTCAATAATTTTTACGTTTGATATTTATTATATCTCTGAGGCATTTTTTTAATTTGAGCAAAATTTTGAAATTATAATGAAATCAATGGAACTATATGATTAAAGGCACAAGTGCTCAATAAGATGCACATTTTTCAAGAATGTATATTTGTGATCACATTTATCAACATAATACACTACAACTTAGAGACTGGAGATGTTCTTATGCTAGTTCCAAAGATGATTTAGACCAAGTGAAATTAGTCCACATATTATATTAGGAGGAGCACTTTTATTCGATGTCTTCATTAATTCATATAAAGAAAGTGGTTACATATTATTATCCCTCTTTTCAGATTAAGAAATCTGGGGTATAGGGCAATCATGCACCTTGCTCAAGTTCACAGAATTTATAACTGGTGTAACAAGAGCTCATCCACTGACTTCAAATTACTTGCATATATTATTAATCACTGGATTTGGGTGATAGCAAAAAACCAAAACTGTTATTGTGAAGAAATTTTAACTTTTAAAAATATTGTTAATACCTTGTAGCGAAGGATAATTTTAATAAGGCAGATAATTTACTCACCCCTTTCTGTCTAAGTAGAATAAAGAAACAGATGTGTTTGAAATTCCTTTACCAGCTGATGTTATTTTAGTAGGCCTGGTGGAATATGTCAAGATTTCAGTCTTTTCTGGAGATCAATACTGAATCTATATTACATTTGGCTATTATAGTGACCTTCCTCTTGGCATTGTCTCTCCCCTTAACTATGATACAGTTATTTCTATCTGTAAATCACTTTAATACTCAAGTGATATTTTGTACATAATCACAAGGCATATGGGAATAACTAGACAAGTCCCAGCATAGTCCAGAGCAGTGGTTATCAAATTTAGTGTGCAGCAGGGTCATCTGGGATGCTGGTTAAAACAGATTGCTCAGCTCACCTCCAGGGTTTCTGAGTTAGTAGGTCTGGAATGAGGTTTCAAAATTTACCTCTTTAACAAGTTCTTAGGTGATGCTGATGCTGCTGGTCTGGATACCACACTTTGAGAAACACTGGTGTGGAAAAAAGAGCAAATTCTTTGGAAATGGAGTGTCCCGGGGTGAATCCCATACTTGCTACTTCACTATATGTATAATTTGGGGCAAGGTACTTTAGTTCTATAAGTCCCAGTTAATTTATTGTAAAAATATAAATCTACCTCACCATCTTCTTGGGAAATTGAAATCAGTCGACGCATAATACATGGCATTTCATAGGCATTCATATAATCTCTTTTGAAGTGCTTTCTTTAGTGATTTATAAAAATATTTTTGTTCTATTAAGTATACTCACTGATTGTCCATTAGCCTGCATTTTCCTTTTTTAAAGTTTGTCATGCTTATTTTTGTCTTATTTTATTAACCTTTTCTAACTGATGGTCAAAATCAATATTTCCCTTGTGTTTTCTTCTTTTTCTTTTTTTTTTTATTGGAGTATAGTTGCTTTACAATATTGTGTTAGTTTATACTGTACAGCAAAGTGACTCAGCTATATGTATACATATATCTCCTCTTTTTTGGATTTCCTTCTCATTTAGGTCCCCACAGAGCATTGAGTAGAGTTCCCTGTGCTATACAGTAGGTTCTCATTAGTTATCTATTTCATACATAGTATCAATAGTGTATATATGTCAATCCCAATCTCCCAATTCATCCCACCTTGTATTTTCTTTTTATGTGTTCACTAAAGAAGGCCTTTGTCTCAATATCAGATACATATTTCATCATATTGTCTTCTAGTTAATTTCTGTTTTGATATTTAATCTTCTGATGGTGTGTAGGTAATGTGGTGTGAGTGTGTGTGTGTGTGTGTGTGTGTGTAGAGAGAGAGAAAGGGAGAGAGAGATAAAGAGAACTCAAACCCAAATAAATGCTTAACTCAATTGAGTCAGTGTCCGATATTAAAGGTCTAACAGAAGAAAAGGTATGCCCATTTCTGGCAAAAATAGTACTTACTGCAGTCCTTATCAAATTTCTACAAATGACATTTAGCATTCAATCAAGAAGTACAAGGCACACCTTTGAAAGAAGGAAGAAAGGAAAGAAGCAAGGAAGGCAGGAAGGAGGAGGGAGGGAAGGAAGCAGGGAGGGAGAGAGGGAGAGAGAAAGGGAAAAAAAATAGAAAATACAATTCACTGTCAAGAGATGAAGCAACCCATCTTATGAGGCTTAGCAATGGCCCAAATATTGAATCTATCACACAGGGATTTTAAAATAACTATGAATAATATATTTTTTAAATGTTGTGAAAATGTAGAGGAAAATAAGAGGCATTTCAACAGTGATATGAAACTACTGAAAGAGCTAAATATAAAGATCACCATAGCAAAGGTGAAGAAATCCATTAAAGGGCTCATCTACTGACAGGGCATGGCCAAACGTGAACCAATAACTTAGATCAAAAAGTTATCTAAAGTGAAACATGAAGATGATGAACAGTGTAAAAAAAACAAAAACAGTGCATCCGAGAACTGTGAGACATTATAAATCAGTCTAAAATGCATGTCATTGGAGTTACAGAAGAGAGAGGGGAAAAGTAGAAGAAATATTTGAAGAAGCCATAGATGACCATTTTCCAAAATTAATGAAAGAAAATAAACCATGCATTCAAGAGCATGAAACAACCCTAAGCAGAATGAATAACAACAAAAACAACAACAACAGAATAGTAACATCATAGTCAAACTGCTAAAAGGCAGCCAGAGAGGGTTAGGGGGATGGGAAACATTACATCAAACATTACAGAGAAGCAAAGATAAGAATAAGAGAAAACTTCTTATCAAATGATGTAAGCCAGAAAACAATGGAATGAGATCTTTAAAGTACTGAAAGAAAGAAAACCATCAAGTCAGGATTCTATACCCAGCAAAAAATACCATTCTAAAATGAAGCCAGGGACTTCCCTGGTGGTCCAGTGGTTAAGACTTTACCCTCCAATACTGGCGGTGTGGGTCTGACCCCTGGCTGGGGAGCTAAGATCCCACATGCCTTGGGGCCAAAAAAAAAACAAAACATAAGCAATATTGTAACAAACTCAATAAAGACTTTAGAACTGGTCCACATCAAAAATAAATAAATAAATAAATAAAATGAAGTCAAATGAAAGACTTCTTTAAATAAACAAAAGCTGTGTGGAAATATTTCCAGCAGAATGTGCTACAAGACATGTTAAAGAATGTTTTAGGGCAGAAGCAGTATGATTTCAGATTAAAATCTTGATCTGTGCTAAGAAATTAAGAAAATGAAAGTAAATAGAATATTTCCTTAGATTGAACTGCTTCAAAAGCATTTGTCGGGTTTCCCTGGTGGCACAGTGGTTGAGAGTCCACCTGCCAATGCAGGAGACACGGGTTCGTGACCCGGTCCGGGAAGAGCCATCGCCGCTGAGCCTGCGCATCCGGAAACTGTGCTCCGCAACAGGAGAGGACACAACAGTGAGAGGCCCATGTACTGCAAAATAAAAAAATTAAAAAAAGCATTTGTCTAATGCAAAAGTAGTAGTAATGTACTATGGGGTTTATACAGTGCTTAGAATTAAAATGTATGATAACAGTAACAAATATGGGAAAACAAAAACAATACGTTTCTAAATTTACTGTATGTGAAGTGGTATAACAGATTAATATGTATGTCTTTATATATTATGTATATATATCACCTATAACATTACATGTCTATTCATGATGTTAAAACCTACTAGAATGTTCACTAAACTTATTTTGGTATCTTAATAAAACTGGAAGAAAAAAATAAAATCTACCAGATATTGACTTCCTTATTTTCTTTTGAAACATTACTTTTCTGAAAAGTGTGCATTAAATTCTTATATATGACATATTATTGCTTTGATTCAGTTTTCAATTGAAATTTTATTTCAAATTTTATTCCAATTCATATTATTATTTTGTTATTAAACAAATGTTTAAACATTATACATGCCATATTCATTCTTTTGCTGATTAAATCTCATATTTAAAACTTCAAGCTCATTTTCCATATTATTTTCTTCAGCATGTTAATATTTACCTCTTTTCTCAAATAAGCAAAAACTATGATTCATAATGACCTCTTTTTTCCCCTTTTATCTACTTCTACCCCCACCCCACCCCCACATGGTTCCTTCTAAAGTATGAATTCTGAGTTGTTATAGTTGATTCTTTTTACATTTTTAAAACCAATTCTTACTTCAACAACAATAACCTTTCTGAATTGGCAGTCCACCATTCTTCATTATACCTACTGCTCCTCTTAGGAGTACATTTTTAAAATGCTTTCAAAGAGGGTCTTTATGCAGAAACTTTTATATACATATGTCCCTCAAAATGTATTTAACACTTGCCTTTTAATGGTTATTTTTCTGGCTATAAAATTCTAGGTTCCAAGTTATTTTGCTTCGATATTTTAAAAATATTCAAATATCTTGGCTTTTATTACTACTGTTCAGGAATCTGCTTTCTTTCTAGGAAATTCCTTCTGCAGAAATAATTTCCAAATTTCACCATAAGGGCCTGGATTGTCTTTTCTTTTCTTTTTTTTTCTTAGATATCTTGTTTTATACCCTATGCATCCTTTATAGCTGATATCTTAAATTTTTTTTTCATTTTTATGCCATTTCATTATGATTTCTTCAATTATTTCCTATCCTATCATTCACTATTTTTTGTTTCATTCAGCTTTTCTAATTATAGTTTCTCTTTTAACTCTTTTAGTTTTTGGCAAGTCATTTCACTTGATTTTTTTCAGCTCACATATTTTGCCATTTGACTATTCAAACTAGCTGTTGAGTTCCTTATTTCAATAATTATTTTTAATACCCATATCTCTGCTTGTATCATCTTTAAAGTTACCTAATGCCATTCTATGTTTTTCTTTGAGGATATTTGCTGTTTTAAATACCTGTCTTTTCGGCCTGCCCCATTAACTCAGTTTTCTCTGTGGTACATTAATTAGTGCTCTCCTACTTTTATAATCTTTGTGATCCTGAGATGTCTTAATAATGCACTTTATGATTTCATACTACCCTGGAAGTATTAAGCTAGATATATGCTTTGTAATACCAAATGTTGGGATAAGGGTAGGAACCTAAGCTTTGGACTTGTTCCTTCTAGGAGAGTTAAGGAAATAAATGGGTATGGAGAACCTCAAGGCAAAGACCACTGTTATTATAATGTGTATTTTACCTCTTCTCTCTTATACCCCATCAGTTGGTCGGGCTCCATGGGAAACCTCCCAGTGTCTTTTCCCCAGCTGCAGATATTTCCAAGATCTGCTTCTATGTGTTGTAATTATCTAGCACATGGTACAGAATGAACATTTGTAGGAGAAGGTACTCAGAGGCTGGCCTCTTTTTGTGTTCCTAGTAACATTTCCCCTAGCTGGGTTTCAGGAATGGCCTGCTGCATCTTTAGCAGCAATTCTGGGCTAGCATGACTGTTTGCTCTATGGTAGAATGGGACTAGCAGTATCTCGACCCATAGGAGCAGAGCCAGGGTCATGACTAGCAAGCTCTTCCCCCAGTTTATATTCTGCTCTAGACACCTACTTGCTCTCTGTTTGATGCCATCATTGCCACTAGTACAGAGGGACCTACCTTACTTCTATCTTCCTTGAGGATTTTCACACTAACGTGTGATTTGCATGTTAATGACTGCTCCACACAAATATTTTTGAAAAGTCTGTTTTTGAGAGTTTAATATGATTGGGAACCCTTAGTTTTATAATCTACAAAGAAATACTTTCTTAATTTTCTAGAAAGAATGACAAGTGAAGAAAGACAAACATCATTGTGGCATTTTTTTTCCAAACAAGCACACATATGCACACACACAATTCTATTATCCTCAGTGTTACAGTGGGCAATTGTGTTATTAAGCTTAAGTTGTAAATCTCAAGTGTTTTGAATAAGAAAATCATTAATAACTTCTACTATCGACACATGGAATCCCTAGACCATTTCCTTTTAAAATATTACAAATAACATTGTTCAATTTAAATTAAGGACTACATATTTAATATCTTTAATCACTTTTGAACTACCTAACTCCAATTGTTAATTTAATGTTTAATGGGCATTTTAGATTTTTAATCAAGATTTCTATCATTTTTAACATACAATATAAAGTCTTCAATCTATATGTTTAGTGGTACCTTTTGAAATTATCTTTGAATAATCAAAAAAGTTTTGTTATCAAAGCAAAACTTATCAGATTTAATATAAAAACCAGATTTAATTGAGGAATGAGATACCCTAAGAGTGCCCTTAGCTTGACTGGGATACCATTGATGTTTTAAACCCAAGATAGCTGAGGTTTTGAATTATTCAACTTTTGAAAAACTTTACATATATATTGAATATATAAATATATATTATCATTAGATATATAAATTTTAAATTATATCCTTGCGTACGTTTAAAGGGTGCTTCATGTTAACATACAAAATATATTTTCTCCTGGCTTATGAAAATAGTTTTATGTTCATGCAAATTATATTTGCACACTTTTTAGAAAAAAAAAACCCGAATCCTTTTCTTTGATTTATAAATAACCATTGTTTGTGACTTTGTTATGATTTTTTCCCAGTTAATTTAAATAGAAATAAATAGGTAGAGGTGAAAAGAGAACTGAGCTCCCTGATACTTAGAGTTTTATTACATCTTGTGGATGTAGCTTAGTTGTGATTGTTCTCTCAATGGGAGGGAAAATAAAAAACAAGAATTCTCTCCTCTCACAGAGATGTGCTAAGTGAAACGTGCTAAGAGATGTGGTAAAGAATACTAAGGATGAAAAGTAATGCTGGGCTTAGTGTTTTCTTCTTCCTACTTTTGTTTACTTGAATTATGCTTGATATTATCTGGATATCAAGTTTTCTTAAAGGGTGCACTGAAGTCAAAATGTATTTTACCCAAATAAAAGAAAGTATGAGAAAAAAGGCAGTGAAAACAGGGCTCAGGGATAGGGATAATATCCTAGGCTTGTTTGCTTGTGAGATGTAGGGGCTTTGTCATTTAGAAATCTCCTTGTGATGTATTAACTGAAAACATGAACATATTGTGTCCAAACGGTGCATATATTGTGAAATGCAATGTGCTGGGAACATCTATGTAGGCAATTGTGTTGTGAAACCACAATGAAAAGACTCAGGCAGAAAACAGCTTTCTGAAAATTGCACCTTTTGATGTGTTGGTGACATGAAATTGATAGAGTTAGGTGGAATAATGACTTGAAACATGAATCCTTCCTCTCCTCAGACAGGCAGTATCTTGAGGTGCTCATTAGGTCTCACAGGGAAAGAGGATTTAGCAAATTCTATTTTTTTTTACCTTTCACAAAACTGCTAAGTATTTTTGATATATATGATTACTCTGCTTGGGAGTTATCCAGAGCTGCTAAATCTGGGAAGAAGCTGGTCGAAGTCACACTGTTTGCACTCCAGGAGAATCTACACTGTGAGGTGCTGCATGGCGCCTGGTATGCACTAGCTCGGATCTGCCTAAGCCTACTGCATGAATTTAATTTCAAAAGCAAGGCTTTGAGGTTTGATCCATCAGCCTTCTTTTCACTACCTTGCAGCCAAAAGCTTGCTTTTGTAATGGCTGTGATTCTAGCCTCCTGGGGTGCTTCTGATGTCATGGCTTTTAGAGGAACACCGCCATAAATGTTGTAATGCAGAGAAGTTACAAAGACAATGCTTTCACCGTATGTGCATATATTAGTAGTCACCAAGAGTTTTCAGATCAGCCTTAAGGAAAATTGGTATTTGTTTATTTTTAATGTTTTCCCCGGGAATTAGATTTTCTTTTCCATTTGCAGCATTTATGAGAAATGTATATATATGTCCATGACCTTTCCTGATCTAATAAAGATTGAATAGCTGTTAAGTCAACATACCATTAAAGCTTCCATAATGAACGACTCAATGGTTGATCCTCATGACTTTCCTATGCTTCAGTTTTAACTAACACTGCAATAGATGTCTGAATACGAAAACCACTTTTGTATGTGTCTGTGTGTGTGTGTCTCTTTTTGTATATGTCTCTCTGCATCCACACACACACACACACACACACACACACACACACACATACACATTCACTTATGCATGATTGTCTAATATAAGGGGTCATAATGCAGTGCCATCTAGTATCTTAAAATTAAAAATAGCTGAGAAGATAGGACTTGATTTAGTGTTAAAAGGTATGAAACCTAGGTGAAAAAAAGCTAAAGGAAAGGCTTCAAAAAGCTAGCTATCAAAATTTAAAAATAACAAAGTTTCTATTATGGATAAGTTTTTATAGTGTTGTCTCTGCTTCCAAAACTGTAGTAGAATTTTCCTCATCTCAGACCTTTAAAATGATCCTCCCCAGATAGAATTTGGGAATGGCAGTTTCAGAAATAATCTTTTGGTGAAGAAATGGCCTATCTAACCTAATTGTGGGGTCTTTCTCTTTTTCTCTCTCTCTTCTGTCACTTGGAGAAAAGCTGCTTGGGATGAAAAAATTCCTCTTCTCACTACGTTTTGCACATTGTCAGAATTTATTAACACAGTATTTTCAGAAGAATGACAGGGTTATTAAACATTTCATGGCAGAAATTCAAAAACAATTCTGCATCCTGTTTGGTCAAAACTTGTAAAATTTTCAAGAACCACAGAAGCAAAAGTGGTCTTCCAGTGCATGTGTTAAATGCAGACCTGCCAAGATGACAGAACTTGAGATCAGGAGAAAAAAACAGAGAGTCAAGTAAATAAAGTCATATTATGTATTATCATGTGTGGTATAGATGCTATTATAGTTTATGATAAACAAAGGCTCACAAAAATATATGAATACCTTCATTTAAATGGCCTAATTTATGGACACCCTACATGGAACATGATCTGTGTCTATACCATGGCTGAAAAATCAGTTAAATAGTAAATAATAAAAATAAATTTTGAAAATGCAGTCAGTAAACTGATAGATTTTTTCCTTTGATATGCAAAACACTGGTCTCTTTTTTTTCTAATTTTGACTAATAGATTCACTGAATTGATCTGATAGATGTGTATATTGTTCAGCAACCTGAATACAAAATAGAATCATTTAATGGCACACTTGTAATGTAAGTTAAAGAGTTTTGATAATCTAAAGAAAATCTATTTGTGTTTCTTCAACTGAAAGATTATAGCTTAAGTTTTACAGTTTGGTTTTTGATTTGTTTTTATTTTTTTCACCAGGTTGCTATGTGCTCCCAGTGAAAATTCTTTTACCTTCTAGTCTCTGGTTTCAAATACGTTGCTTTAAAAAGAAAAATCTATGAAATTAAGTTGAAGAATAATAAAACAAGTTTAAAGCAGATAAAACACAGGTGACTATTCAGCTCAATCGAGGGAGGAGGAAATATTCGTTATATAGAAATATACTTACATACATATTTTCCCAGGTATTAGTTACTTCTTTAAACATTTACTAAGTACCTATTTGTCTTGACCACAAGATCTAGACCTTGTGACGGATGTCAGGAATGCAGAGGTAAATATGACTTTGCATTCCAGTATAAACAGACAGAAGGAAGAAGAGATAAAAGAAATTTATGGAAAGGAGTCGTGACTGTATGACATAAGCCTGTGTACATTAAATTGAGGTACAAGCAAGGGAGTGGCCGGATTCACCAGGTCTGGTAAGTGGTGGAGATGGTCGGAGAAGTGTCAGTGATGGGGGATTTTATTGGTTTGTTTCTCTTTGAGTTGCAGTCTATGGGAGTGTATGCCAGGCCAAGAGAAGACCACACCAGAGAAAGTCAAGTTAGTTTTACCATCACGGTCTATAAAATAAGAGCATATATTATCAACTATAAAATGAGAGAATAAGAGAACTAGAGAGGTAAAATCCCAATTAATATAGAATGACTATTAGCTTATGTCTTCATCCAAGACCAGTCATATGAAAAAATTGTGAAATAATTGATTTTCTCCTGGTATCTACAGCTCTGCTAGTTATACTCACCATTTTTACCAGGTACCCAGAATTTCATGCTACCAACAGTTAGTTACACTCTGTCAGCTGCCTTCAGAATTGCTTGTGTTTCGGTTCCCAACCCATCCCATCTCTTTTACTTTGTGCTCCATTGCTTTTCACTTAGTGGTTGATGGAAAGCAATCTGATAAGCTAATTCTTACTAAGATTTAATTACTTACCAGCTTGATTATTAAATCTCTAAGGGTATTTGGATTTTGAATAGAGGGCTCGTCTATGTTAAAAGCCTTAATTCAATAGAATTAATTAGTGGATTTTTAGTCGGGGAGGACATTTTGTTGGGGCATGAAAGGTGACAGGACAATTACAAAAATACTTCAGATTTTTGAGAAACAGCAAGCTCAAGTGAAAACAGTATTATATTTGAAGTTAACATCCCATATGTACTGCCGTCTAAATTGTTACTTTGGGCAAATCAGTTTGTTTTTGAGTCTCAGCTTCCTCATCTTCATGATAGAAATAATAATAGTTACGCTACGAAGGGCTGCTAGGATCAAATGAGAAGTAGGTTGAAGTTTTTCATAATGTATAAAAGCAGATTATTATTGCCTCATTCAGAAAAAATTTAGGTTTACATGCATTAAGATCATTTTTTATTCCTAAGTTTTTCTTAATTCAGTTAAGTACCCATAAGGACAGCCACTAGAGAGATGGCTGGATTTGTAATTAATGAAGTTTGTCTTGTGTACATATATATAAGCTTTCTAAATATATTGTTTGCATCTTAAAGTTTTTAAAAGAATATCCACAAAGAGGACAGAAAGAGGAACCTGTGCACAAGAACAGATGAAGAAATGAAAATACGGCATGGCTCTAAGACAGGTTCTAGGAAGAATAAAGATGCAAATTAATTGATAATTTAAAAAGCTTCAAAGGAAAATAAATGTGGATTTAAGTTCCTTACACAATCAAAAGATATGGGTAGAAGTACATGTATTACTTAGCATATATGGTACAATGAATATATATAAATAAGAAAAACAGAATAGAGTGACACAATCTATTGGGCAATTTGGCAGTAACTATCAGAATTTAACATGTATGTATGACCCAATAGATTGTTTTTTATTTTTCATTCAAGCATGTGAGCATACAAGAACAGCTTCATTTATTTATTTATTTTGCGGTATGTGGGCCTCTCACTGTTGTGGCCTCTCCCGTTGCGAAGCACAGGCTCCAGACGCGCAGGCTCAACAGCCATGGCTCATGGGCCCAGCCGCTCCGCGGCATGCGGGATCCTCCCGGACTGGGGCACGAACCCGTGTCCCCTCCATCGGCAGGCGGACTCTCAACCACTGCGCCACCAGGGAAGCCCCAAGAACAGTTTTATTTTTAATAGTGATTGTTTAGAGACAACTGAAGAGCTATCTGTAGAGAAATGCTTAAAACAATCTTGAAACTGAAAAGGAGAGAATGTGTCAGGTGAAGTGTGAAGCCCAAGAAAAGAGGATAATGGTAAAAGAGTAGCTACCTCACAAAAGAGCTTGTGGTTTCTAGCAGAGCACTGCTGGTGAGAACATTGAAAGTGTATGCAGTTGGATACTCTCCACAAGTAACATTTAGGAAAACATGGAAAATGGAAGATAAAACAAGAGAAAATTAGGTAAATGTTTTCATTTATATAAAAGGAGATTTGTGGATTCACGATTTAATAAGCAGATCTCTCCTACAAAATGATATCATGGATTTGCAAGTATGTGTGTTGTTAACATTTTGATATGTTACCAAGACATTTTTGTTCAAACTAATGTGATTTATTTTTTGATAGATTTGTTAGACTGGTGGATCAAAGAAATGTCACACATACCTTGTATTTTCATACAAGCAAGGCATTTGGCAAAATCTCAGAGATTCTTCGGGATCACCATAGGAGTAAGGACTTACCAATCACTTAGTAAACTTCTTTGGAAAGTGAACTTTTTTGGAATGTGAACTTGGGACACAGAGAAAGCACTGGGGCCAGTAGAATGGGCAGAACTTAAGAAACACAGAGAAAACAGGCTGTGAGCTAGCAGCTAGACGTTGAAGTCAAACCTGAATATGAATCCAGGTTCAGAAATGTCCTACCTATTTAATAATTGGTCTATTTGCTGTTGTTTTATTTCTCCAAGCCTCAAGTTGTTGTTTTATTTTTTAACGTCATTTGAGAATTAAAACGTTGCTTACCTTAAAATTGTTGGGAGAATTAAAGAGGAACTAAATGAAAGATGTTTGGTAAGATGACAAGCATCAAGTATTATGATATTAAAATGAATATGCAGAGGATGTAATTAATTAGAAGGATCTAGGCCGAGAGTAGAGTCCTTTTTTCTCATCATGGGCAGTAGCAGCAGAGACAGAAAACATTTGAGTGACCGTAATATCACATCCAACCGTAAAGAGGAACAGAAGCTCTTCTCAAGAAGGATGCTAAGCACAAAGTATTCTCCTGCTGGGTAAAGAATATCATAGTCGAGACACTAAAGCTATTAAATATCTGTAGAGACTTTCCTTTAAGATGTTTGCTATGTAACTCAGTTTTCCACTAACATTTACTTCAAGTATACTTAAAATAAATCTTCAGTATGTAAGATAAATTCAGAATGTGTTCCTTGTCTCCTAAGAGAGCCCAACCTCCTCATTATTATTATTTTTAACATCTTTATTGGAGTATAATTGCTTTACAATGGTGTGTTAGTTTCTGCTTCATAACAAAGTGAATCAGCTATACGTATATACATATATCCCCATATCTCCTCCCTCTTGCATCTCCCTCCCACCCTCCCTATCCCACCCCTCTAGGTGGTCACAAAGCACCGAGCTGATCTCCCTGTGCTACCAACATCATTATTAAATAAAAACTCAAAAAAATGAATTGTTCCAAACTAACATAATAAATATAAAGGGGTTAAATGTAATGCTGCCACATCTTTGGGCAGAGTACTAGGCTTCTTCTGGTACCTTTTTTTTTTTTTAATCTGTAGATAAAATTAGGTCTATGGTGATTTTAAGTAATATAATTGAGATAAAATGCTTAGTATGATTCTTGGCTAACAATGAACAATCACAAAAATATGGTTAGATTATTATCAGATGAGGAAATTAGTAAACACCTAGTATTGGGGACAGATAGGAATGATTCATTTTTTAAAAATCTAAATACCGTACTCAATGGGAAGTGTATTATGACCCAAGAGGATGAAAACACCATGAAACAGATAATGGGATCTTATGTTGCATTAAATAGGAGTATTGTGTGTTCATGAAGAGATACCATTGTTTTACTTTACACAGTTAAGATATCATCTAGAGCAGTAGTCCCCAACATTTTTGGCACCAGGGACTGGTTTCACGGAAGACAATTTTTCCATGGATGTTGGGGGAGGAGGGAACGGGGTGGGGGGATGGTTCAGGCGGTAATGCGAGCGATGGGGAGCGATAGGGAGCAGCAGATGAAGCTTTGCTCTCTCTCCTACCATTCACCCCCTGCTGTGTGGCCAGGTTCCTAACAGGCCACAGACCAGCAGTCCGCTGCCAGGGTATTGGGGACCCCTGATCTAGAGGACTTAGTTCTGGGAGTGATATTTTAAGAAGGATGTGAGCAACTGTAGAAATGGTTAAAAAGCTGGAGCAATTAATGACTTTTGATTTGGAAAAGAGAAATATCAAAAGGGGAAAAGAACATCTAAAATGTTTGCGGGCTTGAAATGAGTAATAGATTAGGATTAAGTGGAGAGAATTATAGGAATCAGATTTTGAGCAAATATACAGACAAAGATTAGGAAGTACTTCTGTCTGATAACTCCATGAGATGTTTTAGGAATTGGAATCTTCATTTTTGGCCAACTTTTAGGATCTTTGATATATACTAGATAAGGGGAGGCAAGCCCACAGTGTGCTTGCCCCCAGGTTCCCTTCCAGGACTCATGGCCTACGTTCTCAGTCAGCCAAGGGCTCTTCCTCATTGGACTGATAAGCATCCTTTAATCTCTAATCCTGATAGAATCCTTTAAATTGCATTTTAGACTGCCACTTCCAATCAGTGTGACATTTCTGCCTAGATGCTCTCTAAGGTTCTGTAAATTCTAATACCTCATGATATTAATGTTCGAACTATATTTTATCACCTAGAATGTAGGACATTATGTCCTCCATTTACTTATATAAAAGTAAAGGGAGTAAAATTTTCAACCAACATTGTAATGTCTATTTCTAACAATAAATAATGTTGAGATAATCCTCAAATCTCAACAGAATCACCAGAGGGTATGTTTTCTAGACAAGTCAAATTTATAACAATGTATTTTTACATTTTGCAATACAACATAAAGCCTAATAATAAGATCTGAATTCTGCAAATACTAGACAAATCTGCAAGTATAACATTCTTCTCTCCTAGCAAACATCCTGTGAATTCATAAATATTTACATATTACAAGTTATAATTATGTAGCACTGGGAAAAATGTAACTGTATATTTGTATCTACAAGAATATAAAAGAACATTCATAAATTACAAATGTGCATTGTTCTAAGAAGGGTACTTACTGAGCTTTTGTATCTTAAGGTCAATACATAAAAGTTTCTACATTCCCCCCATCAATGGGATAAAAATTATAATTGTAAGTTTGAATGACTATTGACTGCTTATCATCGTTTCTATTAATAGTCATAAATCATTGTGTATGAGCACATCATTGTACGTATTTGTTAATGTAGAAGGGGAAGTTTGTATTGCTACAGGGATAATTCTCCTTAAGAAATTGACAAGCATGATTATAAAAAATACTGCAAAGTATGTATTTGCTAAAAAATAATTACCTAAAATAGTACAGTTAAATGCTATCTTGTTATTGCTTTACATATTAGTTGGCTTTCCACAGTAAATTCTATACCACAGATTAATCTGAACACTAATAAATGTCTGCTAAATAAAATAAGATTTAACTTTAGAAATCGATTGTGCATGTTAGTTTTGAGTTACCCAAAGCTTTAAAAAATGAGAACTGAGAAATGTTTTCTACACTTTTGCATTGTTTTCCAAAGAAATTACCATCATTTATATTCATTTTTTATTTTCATACACTCCTTTTCTTATTATTTTCACTGCAAAATATTCCAACAGTTTAATTACTTCATGACTACATTTTTATGCATATCTCTGCAGGTACATTTATACAGTTGAGTAAATTCAGCTCTTAAATAGTCTAATCTCTGAGGTCGACAGCCTTTATGTAGCAGTGACCTCCAGTCATCTGATCAAATTTTGGGTTACTTACTAGCTATAATCAAATATATTCTCATCTCTTATTTGAACAAATCATACAGAAATTGAATACAATTTTTTATGAACACTAGCAATATGTTCACTTCTCTGATAATTTTGACATTAAAATTCCATCTTAATAATCCCATCCTTCAGGCTTTGCAGACTCTTAAGGTATTAAAGCAAAAATTATCCTAAGCAGTTAGATTATAATGCATTTAAAGATTAGACATTTCATGTTGAATATTAACTGCTCCACTTCTCAGGAAAAGAAAACTATGCTGATTTTCCACTTTTATAATTTATACATTTCAAAGGCCAGCTATCCAAGTTTTAAACCATGCTATTGGAAAACGTACTTTAAAATGAACTCAAATTCTACATGGAGTTTCAAAGGTATATGTAATGGCATATTTAGATAAATTAGGAATATGTACAACAACTATGTAATTTTATTTTAAAATAAAATATTATAGAGTTATTAAAATTTTAACTAGGGTAAATACTTTACAGATAGTAAACTAGTTAACTAAAGTAGTTAATTCCTCTATTGAAAAAAGTGAATATGCACTCTGTTAACCTTACTTACTAGGTGAGATATTTATTAAGCATACCCTTTATTATGTGGAATGAGAGAAATTAAAGACAAATGTGGATTAGCAGATGAGAAAATGACCTACTGTATTGTTTCTCAGGCTTAAAGAGACAATGAGCTACCATCTATTACATTTTTCTACTTCTGGAAAGTCTACGTGTGACCCATTCATAAAGATGAAAGCCTGTCCTATTTTAAATTTCTCCAAAGAACAAAATTTTGAGCCCATTCACACATTTCAAAATTAATCACTTAAAAATAATAAAAGTATTCTTTTCTAAACCTTGTTTTATTTTTATGGCCATGGTGAACCTTTATTCACATACAATTTTAAAAAAAGAAGGTGTTGGGCTTCCCTGGTGGCGCAGTGGTTGAGAATATGCCTGCCAATGCAGGGGACATGGGTTCGAGCCCTGGTCTGGGAAGATCCCACATGCCACGGAGCAACTAGGCCCGTGAGCCACAACTACTGAGCCTGTGTGTCTGGAGCTTGTGCTCCGCAACACGACAAGAGGCCTGCGCACCACGATGAAGAGTGGCCCCCGCTCGCCACAACTAGAGAAAGCCCTCACACAGAAACGAAGACCCAACACAGCCAAAAAATTAATTAATTAATTATAAAAAAAAGGTGTTATAGACTGAATGCTTGTGCCTTGCTCTCAGAACCCATATATTGAGACCTAACCCCCAATGTGATGGTGTTAGGAGGTGGGGCCTTTTGGAGATAATTCGTTTATGAGGGTGGTGCCCTCATGAATGGGATTAGTGCCCTTATTAAAAAGACTCCAGAGAGCTCCCTTACCCCTTCCACCATGTGAGGACAAAGAAAGTACATATCTATAAACTGGAAAGTGGGCCCTCATGAGAAACTGAATCTGTAGAAGCCTTGATCTTGGACAGCCTCCAGAATGTGAGAAATATATCTTTTGTTTATAAGCCATTCAGTTTAAGGTATTTTGCTTTAGCAGCTCAAAGGAACTAAGATAGAACAGAAGGTTTGCAAATTAACAAGAAGGTGTTTCTAATAGCTCAATCCTGCCTCTATCACTGCTGATCAAAGAGAGGAATAAGAATGATAATATAAAAATGGACAAAAATATCTACAACACATACCCTTTTGCACAGTACATGACAATGCCAGTATTTTATTTTGTAGTCATTATCAAGTAACTTCCACTTAACAAACTCCATTTCCTATCCAAAAAAAAAAAAAAAAAAAAAGAAAAGAAAAGAAATGATGATTCCTTATGTTTTGTGTGTATGCCTGTATGTGACAGTTAGATAATGTGAAATTATTTTATTTTATGTTGATTTGCCTTTAACTGTTAATTGTGTTGTCTTGGTTTGGACTCCTCTAAAAGTAAACTCTAAGACTATATTTAGAGTGAGGTTTATTTGGGAGGTTATAACAGGAAACACCCACATGAGAATGGGAAAGTGAGAGCACAGAAAGAGGTTATCTTACAATTCTGTGTGTTGACTGAGATGAGATGCTTGGTTTTTCAGTAGGTCTCACTTGGGACTTATGAGGCTACAGTCAATAGTGACTGGGGTGGGTTCATAGCAAGACAGCTCATTAAGGGGAGGCTGTCCCTCTGTCTCTCTGTGTGATCTTAGGGCAACTTATGTTTCCAGCAGTAGTATAGTCAAAATTCTTATATGGCATCTCTAGATTTCCAAAAGTGCTACAGAGGAAGCTGACAAGTCATTGTAAGTCATAGGCTTCCAACTGCACAGTGTCACTTCCATTATTCAAAGTGAGAGGAGACTACTTGGGGCATGAACATTGTAAACATTGGTACTTTGGGGACTGTCTTTGGACCCTGTAGCTACAAGAAGAAAGTCAATACATTTTAGGTAACTGAAGAGGTTACTGTGGGTAACATCCTGAATCCTGCTGGAGATAGCTGGAATATGCTTAGAAATACCTTAGTTGCTTCACTTGAGGGGTGTGGAAGCTGCAATATCTACCAATTCCGATTTGGCATTGCTAAAGGGATGCTTTTGCAGGAAGGAACTTCCTGGGACCTCAGGGCTGCCAGATATGTAGGTGTAGCTCACAGCCCATCCTAGAGAAACTCCTCTCACAAAGAGTTGCAGAAACCTTCAATTAGAAGGCATGGGATTACAGAGTCCTATGGGGATATGGGATAATTGTATGCAACGTATTTGTACAGCTTACAAATATAACAAAATGATCACTCAGCCCAAGAAATAAACTTTATCAGTATCTTAAGGGCCTTTTGTCTCTTTTCTTCACTAATATTTCCCTCTGACCCCCAACAGAATAGTCACTATGATAAATTTTGTTTTAATCATTTCCTTGCTTTAAAAGATTTGTTTCTCCATTCAAATATGTATCTGTAAAAATTACATTGCTTAATTTTATCGACTTTGGAAATGATTAAAAATGGAAGGATACTGTATATATCTTTCTGCAACCTGCCCATTCATTGCCCATTATTTACACTTGCATGTTTCTACTTGAAACTGAAGTTCATTTTGCCCCTCTTCCTCTCCTTTTTTTTTCTGGTCTCTTGAATACATTTATTTTTCCTTCAACTTTTCCTTTAGTTACATACACTACCTTTTAGTCACTAGTTATTTGACAAGCATACTTAATTGAGTTTAAAATTAATCAATCTCTATGCATGTTTAAGTCAAGGTTCTCCAGAGAAATAAAATCAACAGAAAATATATATGTATATGACATGTGTATATATATGATATCTGTATATATGTAAAGATTTATTATAAGGCATTGGCTCATGTGATTACTGAGTCTGCAAAGTCCCAAGATCTGTAGTCAGCCAGCTGGAGACCCAGGAGAGACAATGGTTTAGTTTTAGTCTCAGTCCAAAATCCCGAGAACCAGGAGAATCAGTGTTGTGAGTGCCAGTCTGAGTCTGAACACTTGAGAATCAGGGGAGCTGGAGGTGTAGTTCCAGTCTAAGTCTGAGTCTAAGCGCAGGAGAAGACTGCTGTCCCAACTCAAAGACAGAAAGGCAGAGAGAGTGAATTCAACCTTTCATTCTATTCAGGCCTTCAGTAGATTGCAGGTGGCTCACCCACACCGAGAATAGCCATCTGCTTTACTCAGTCTACCAATTCGTATGTTTATCTCCTTCCGAAACACCCTCACAGACACAACCAGAATAATGTTTAACCTAATATCTGGCACCCTGTGGCCCAGCCAAGTTGACACATAAATTACCCATCATAATACCTTTATCTGAACAAGGTAAGGATCTTAGGATACTTTAACTAGGATTATCCAACTCTAAAACATGTGTTACTCTTGTCCATAGTTTATCTGTACCCTTCTTTTACTCTCAAATTGGATACTGTTATTTTTGTTTCAAGTAGTAAAGATTGTTCCAGTTTGCCCATGCACACCAATAGCACCATTCATTCCTTCTTATTCCTTGTTTTTTCATCTGGATCATTTTTCTTTTGCCTGTGGTCCCTGTATGCAAATATACTTTAGTGAAATTCTCTTGGTCCTCAACTCTTTTTTGTTTTGTGTTTTATGTTTATTACACATTTGTGTAATAAATTTCATATTATTTTGTGAAGTATTTGTCACCTGAGTTGAAGCTGAGTCTCTTCACCCAATATCGTCACAGTATTTTCACAACACCATTCCCCTGGGGGCACCACTGTCTCAAGCCCATTTCGAATTAAATTATTTAATTGGTTTTCATACCATAAATCATGAATTCAGAAAAAAAAAACTGCATGAGAGATAGTTTTAGACTGTGAATTCTAAGGAAATAGTATTTCCCTTACAATCCAGTGCCAAGTTTAGAACAGGCAAATTTTCTTGCTGACCTTTTCTTCAAGACTGGATTATTTCTCATTTGCCCTTCTTCAAGGGTGTGACACTTTGTATCCCAGGGGATACAAAAAAGGGGATATTCAATTTGATTCCCTTCCTCAGTTGGTCCCTAGATTTTATATCTCATTCTTTATTCACCAAGCAACCACCAAAGTAGGAGCATAAGAGCACCAGGGTTTAACAGAAGCCCCAGGATGAACTCTAACTTCAGTACTTATATATTATCTGGGATTCCTACTTTCACTTCACATTTTAGCTTTGTAGGTTTCTTTTGTATCAGCTCATAAACATATTTAAAATTCAAATTTGTATTCTTTATAACACCAAAGTCAACTAAGAAAAACTAGAACATCACTTATTTTAATGGAAAGAATTTAGCACAAAGAATTGGTTAGATGGGCTCTGGAGTACAACTGAGGCAAAATAGGAACACTGAGGTTAATACGGAGATGAAAACTACAGAGAAGAGCTGTCATGCCTAGGACTGGGGAACATAGAGAAGATGGCGGAGTTATTACTAAAACTTAGACATTTGGAGGAGTGGCCTTGCTGACCTGAGGCTCATGTCTTTGAGGAAAGGAGGCTGCTTGGGTGAAACTGTAGCCTCAGAAGCTCTGAATAAGGACCCTAAGCAGTCAGAACCGCTAAGAGGACCCCTAAGGAGAGAGTGCTGTAAGGAGAGGGTGCTGCATCGCTGGTTCTGGAGCCCCAGGGAGGCTCTCCACAGAGCTGGAAATCAGATTTCTGAGAAGGAACTGCCAGCCAGCTAGTGCTGGTGTTTTTGAAGGAGGGCAATAAGCTGGGTCTGAGAATATGGGGGGAAAATCCTGGAATCTAAAACTAACTGTCATTGCCAATATAAAGAACGACAACTGTCAAGCAATATAGAGAAAAGCATCCCTCTCCCTTGCCCAGGTTTCCAGCCACTCTTCAACATCCCTATTGAGAAAGTCTAACAAGAGACAGTTGGGTTTGCAGAAATGGGTTTGTAGAAGTTAGTCCTAGTCCTAGTGTAAGAAGTACAATTTTAAGCTGGGAAATAATAATCTGATAGGGCTTCCCCAGTGGCGCAGTGGTTGAGAGTCCGCCTGCCGATGCAGGGGACACGGGTTCGAGCCCCGGTCCGGGAAGATCCCACGTGCTGCGGAGCGGCTGGGCCCGTGAGCCATGGCCGCTGAGCCTGCACGTCTGGAGCCTGTGCTCCACAACGGGAGAGGCCACAACAGTGAGAGGCCCGTGTACTGCAAAATAATAATAATAATAATAATCTGATAAATGGCACAAAAATATTACTTCTATTTTGTTGGAAAAAGACATTTGCTGGCTGAATTTTCATGATCATTCTTTTCCATATATATGGAGAAATTAACTGATTAGATGAGTCTAATGATTTTTAAAAATTGCGCATCAGTGAAATAACTTCGCTTAATAAACACATTAGTCATATACTTTCCAAAATTTCAACTTGTCGTCCTCCATGCTACCGTTTCTCACTACCACAATGTGACTTTCTAGCATTATCAACCAGGAGAGCAATATAAAAGAAGTGGAGGAACTTACTTTGCAGTGCTGAGTCAGAAGCATGCATGCTTACTCTTTGGCCCCAAGCAGTGGTCCATAGGAAGTAACTTGCTTCCGCAGTTGCAAGTCTGGAGAACACCACACAGTGATGTCTCGTTGGCATCATATGCTGCTGTTAGCTTGGTTAGTGTACCTTGTTTATGATTCAGGCACGCAAACTTTTTTGGAGATCTTGAATAACGTCTAACACACTTCCTTTCCTTCTATTCTCTATAAACATGTGCACCCTAACACAAAAGAACTCTCTTTTTTGTATCACTGCAAATCTTTTTTTCTTGTTAAACAATAAGCCTCTATTGATTACGTGGAGAAAGAAAATAATAGTTTAATTGTTATTTGCAACTACATTTTTACTGTGATCAAAGATGATATCTTAGTACTTCCCCAAGATAGTATACTTAAAACACCATTCCTTTTGGTTTCCATAAAGCTCAAAGCCAATGTTTTTCTGCAGTGGACAGAATGTTGCCTGATATTCATAAGAATCCATCTCCTCCAGGATAGAAACCATATTCTGTGTCAATCTGTGTGCTGATCAGCACATAGACACTCTAAATCCAGGTGTAGCTTTATGTACCTACCAGGAATAGCCATAAAGATTTATGAACAAATAGAAATTTATGGAAACTGGTACATATTTTAGATGCTTACCAATTAAAGAAGTTTTATGGAATTGTAAATATATATACTTGAAGCAAAACATCAGTTTATGCTGTGAATGATTAGTACTTGAAATAAGTACTAATAGCTCCATCATTTGTCTTTATCTTGGGAAAAGAAGTCCTTTTCATTCTAGCCTGCTGAAAGGTTTGGGTTGTAGGTCAGATGGATGATTACTGTAGACTTCTCATTTATTCCTCTCACCAAAATAATAAGTGCCTTTTTGTACTTGACAGTGGTGTGTGATGATGAGGTATATGATGCCTGTTTAACTCCATCAGGAGTTTGTTACAAAAGTAGACTATGTCTTTCCTCCTGTGGAAGTAGTAGGTGTTTTCTACTTGTCCTCTGCCTTCCAGTTGTTCAGATAATGCACGGGCAATGCTTGCAGGCATTGTAATTGAAAGAGCTAAAATGCTTTTTTCTAAAGATTTACTGGGTCACTTTGCTAGGGCAGAAGTTAGGAGGCCCTGCAGCATATAACTCAGGCACACTAACTTTCCAAGAGGATGTCAGTGATGTGTAACACTCACCGTCCATCTGTGCTTGACAAACACGAGTGCCCTAACACAAAAGAGCTTTATATGTTCTGTGTACGATTTTTATATTTTTAAATTTACATGGTGTGGATGAGAACCAATATTTTAGGGTTGTCTGCTTTTCTAGTAGAAGAAACAACTGTGGCCCTGTGCCCATATAATGCATTCTTTCTTGGTTATAACTCACCATATATTCTCCATTTCTGCATTGTTAAAGTGTGTCTGATTTTAAACACACACACACACACACACACACACACACACACGTTTATTTGTGTATGAATTTACCTTTCATCCTTGCCCACTGTTTGCACATGCAGTGACACTTTATAGAGATAAGAATAACTGCACATTTCAGTATCAAGATATATGCCTTTTTAAGATCCTTAATAGATTCTAACTGCCCAATAACACTGAAATAACTGTGGTCATAACACATTTTTTCTCTTGGATTGCAGGCACATAAGGGACATTCCTCATTAACTGGTAAAGGAGTTATTACTACCTTGTGTTACAATGGACCGTATATATACATACCGTCTTTTGTGAATATATTATGATTACTTAGTGAATGCTTAGTTAAAAAACAGTTCTTTGGCAGTTCACAAAGGGGATAAAGGAAGGGTATACATATCAGAAAATACATTTTGATGGCTTATAGCATTAAATATAAGACATGACACCATAAAACTCCTAGAAGAGAACACAGGCAAAACATTCCCTAATATAAATGGCACCAATGTTTTCTTAGTTCATTCTGTCAAGGCAATAGAAATAAAAGCAAAAATAAACAAGTGGGACCTAATTAAACTTATAAGCTTTTGCACAACAAAGGAAACCATAAACAAAACGAAAAGACAACCTACAGAATGGGAGAAAATATTTGCAAATGATGTAACTGACAAGGGCTTAATTTCCAAAATATACAAACAGCTCATACAACTTAATAATAAAACAACAAAAAACCCAATCAAAAAATGGGCAGAAGACCTAAATAGACATTTCCCCAAAGAAGACATACAGATGGTCAATAGGCACATGACAAGATGCTCAGCATCGTTAATTATCAGAGAAACACAAATCAAACCACAGTGAGGTACCAGCTTGCATCTGTCAGAATGGCCATCAGTAAAAAGTCTACAAATAACAAATGCTGGAGGGGGTGCAGAGAAAAAGGAACCCTCCTATACCATTGAGGGAATGTAAACTGGTGCAGCCGCTATGGAGAACAGTATGGAGGTTCCTCAAAAAACTAAAAACAGAGTTGCCATATGATCCAGAAATTCCACTCCTGGGCATATATCCAGACAAAACTATAATTCAAAAAGACACATGCACCCCTATGTTCATAGCAGCACTATTTACAATAGCCAAGACATGGAAACAACCTAAATGTCCATTGACAGATGAATGGATAAAGAAGATGTGGTATATATATATATAATGGAATATTACTCAGCCATAAAAAATAATAAAATAATGCCATTTGCAGCAACATGAATGGACCTAGAGATTATCATACTAACTGAAGTAAGTCAGAAAGAGAAAGACAAATACCACAAGATATCACTCATATGTGGAATCTAAAATATGACACAAATGAACTTATCTATGAAACAGAAACAGAGAGAACAGACTAGTGGTTGCCAAAGGGGAGGATGCATGGGGGAGGGATGGATTGGGATTTTGGGACTAGTAGATGCAAACTATTATATATAGAATGGATAAAGAATGGTCCTATTTTATAGCACAGAGAACTATATCCAATATCCTATCATAAACCATAACAGAAAAGAATATATATATAACTGATTCAGTTTTATGTATATATGTGTGTGTATA
>NW_020837946.1:83530541-83531619 GCF_003676395.1 Aethalodelphis obliquidens | reverse complement strand
CACATATATACATAAAACTGAATCACTCTGCTGTGCACCAGAAATTAACACGACATTGTAAATCAACTGTACTTCAATAAAAAAAACCTAAAATACATTTTGAAAGCATGGTGCAGAGTATATCCAGACATAAGGTAAGAAGGAATATTCATATGATCTTGTCTGAAACAAAAGAAAGAGGTATTTCTTCAGAACTTCTTTCAGATTGTATGTGGGGCTCTCTCTCCTGTAACCACGTGCCCCCAACATCATGGACTCACAGTCCCAACAGTTCTCCTGGAAGAATTCTGTGCGTGAACATTGTCAGACATTTCTTTTAAAGGTTTTCCCTTTACCCTCACCTAGAGGAAATCAGAAAACAAAGTGGGCTTTGCGTTGTCAGTCAATATCCATTTATTTAGTTACATCGTTTAGACTTTAAGTTCTTGAAGCAAGAACAATGACTTTTCCATCTTTTTCTTTCCAGCTTGGTCTAGGGATGCACAAGTAGCATTTGTTGAATGAAGGACTGAATGAACGTCACATAATCAGTTTGTTTAATACTCAGTGGATCCAAATAGGTAAGTAATGCAAGCATGTTTAACCGTGCATTTATTGCATTAAGAAAGTCATACTTCTCGCTAGAAACGGATGTCTGTTTAGAAAAATCATCTTATTTCTTCCTGTTTTCACGTCAGTAGGGAGTAGAGGAATGTCTCTCTGTTCATAGACCATGAGCAGATACGGCAACATCCATTTTGAAGCCTCCCTCAGTCCTGACTTCCCTCTTCTCCAGAGACTCTCAGCTCTGACAAGTGACCTCTTTACCTTGTATTGGACATATTGATCCAGAAACTACTCAAAAACCTGCCCTGATACTCTGCTTTCCAAACCACACAGGGCTCCAGAGTTGACCTTCAGTCTCTCCAGTGTAGTCGAGTGCTACCCTCCCCTCTGGCATGTGATGGATATGCCCTGACCCCATGATATCTGATGTTTAGAATCAAATTTTCTCACTATGCACAACATTAAACTAACAACAGTTTTCTCTCTTAAAGAGCCAGATCTCCGCTCCAGAAATAAACACAGCGATTCTAAT
>NW_020837946.1:83335541-83525541 GCF_003676395.1 Aethalodelphis obliquidens | reverse complement strand
GCTCCTCAACAAAAGAAGGCACTGCCATGAGAAGCTTGCTCACTGCGAGGAAGAGTAGCCCTCGCTCGCCACAACTAGAGAAAGCCCGCATGCAGCAACGAAGACCCAATGCAGCCATAAATAAATAAGTAAATAAATTTGTATTTTTTAAAAAAGTGTAAGAGGTCATTTATTTTGCTATAAAGATGAAGAAATCTTAGGACTATTTCTAACAATGCTTTGCCCACTGCTCTTTTACTTTTTTACATCATTTGCTTTTATAACCTATTAAACTAGACACACAAAAATCTTTTTTACCACAGTGACTGATGAATTAGTATATCTGAGAAGTATTCTGAACTGTATGAGAAAGATACTCTCAGATAGTATTGTTATTATCACTCACTTTATTTTAAATAAGAATTAAAATTTTTAAATATATATTTTATTTTATGTGGACTAATTCTATATATAAAAATTAAGTATGGACAGGCTCTTCCATGTTGTTCTAAAAAGTCTCCTTCAGATGGATCCCAGGGTTTGATATTTTGTACTGCAGGGACTGTGTACTGTACTGCTATATATCAGATGCTTTATTAAATAAATTTAGCCATTAGTGCTGATTTTATCTCATATAACAATGTAGGGAAAAAAATCTCTGCAGTTTGCTTCGATAAGGATATTCTTTCATTTGCATTCATCCCCTTGCTTCACATAAAATACTTGGTACAAGATGATTGAGATATCTGGCCACCTAGGGAATATGGCAGTTTAGGTATAAAAATATATAAACACTCCAGAGAGTATACTTTATCTTTTTCCTTTGTTACTCAACTGTGTTTTGAGTCAAGTTTTGTCTTGATGAAGACTGCACTAGTGAGAGAGTAAATATTGGTAGGAAAAAATTATATATATGCTATACATATATATGTTTTCAATGATATAAAGAATAGCCTATATAATGTGGTCATGGGTTTTAGAGTTTTCTTTTTGGAAAGGAGAAAAATTGATTTGAAACAAGTTATAAAGGAAACAATACATCTAAATTCAGTATCTGGGATCTTTATTTATGGTTACACTTCCCTTGGCAATGTGGAATTAATGACAGTTTCGTTGATAACATAGTTTTGGTTTAAAATTAAATTAGTTTCAGTAGCTTCCGATAGTTCTATCAGTTTGTAGTATTAACATTCCAAACAATAAAGCCTATATAAATAGAAGAGAAATGATCCAAATCATTAAGATTTTAGTATTTCATTTTGTAGGAAACAAAAAAGCAGATCCCCCAAATTACTAAAATGCTATTATTTAAAGCAGCTAGTTAATTATGACGGAAATTTAGAACTTTCATGTATGACTAGAAGCTGAAGAGAAAGTTGGAATGCGACAGCTACTTCAGGGTGGGTGTATCAGTGTAATTTCTGAGCTAGAATTAGAAAACTACAAGCTATAGTTAAAGGAATAGCGGTGAAATTTATAGCAACTAACATCTAAATTGTGATCTTTCTTTTATTAATTTAATTGATTATTTCTGATGCATATGCAAGAGTTCCTGAAATCTTTCAGACCCCTGTGGTTTAATATAAATCTCAAAATATTAAAAGATCTTGTAGAAAATTAGAAAGCAGATGAGACACTTCGGGACTCAAGATTTTAGATGTGCACATTTTAAATCAACTTCAACACAATTACCCTCTGCTTGATTTTAAGAAAAAAAAAAACTTATCTCTTTAATTTGTTTTACTCTATGACAATTGCTTTTATAACTGGTTTGTGGAATACTCATTGGCTTGAAAAAGAATGGTCAGCAGAAAAGCTTAAGACAATAAACTGTTGAAACTCTCAGAGGTCACATTTATCAGATATATTCAACATACCAAATGATAACTTGCAACAAGTATTATTGCTATAATTCAGTAAGCAGTGGATTATCAGGTTACATTTCACTACACCTTTTCCCATTCCCAAATCATGTGTTACTCTGCATTTATAAATTCAAGGCTTTCAAGTTAATGACTGCAGGTGGCACGATTGTTCCAAAGGTATTATAAGAAACAGCCTCATTTGAATCTCTGAAACATCAGATATTTTATGCAAACAACAAAAAGAGTATCATATGTTTCATTTTCATGGGGCTTGTATTCCTTAAAATGTACAGGAAAATATCCTGCTGAGCTTTCCAAGTTACCATTAAAAAGATGACCATGTGTTGTGACAGACAATTTGGAGTCAGGGATACTTGGCCTTATCTGCTCCGTGAGTTTTGCCGACCTAAAAACCTCCACATTCTCAAAAATGGGGCTGATAACATGTGCCTTTTCAGAGTTGTTATAAAGTTTAGAGAAAATGTTATTTTCAATGCCTGGAAAAAATATATTTCTAGAGGAAACTGTATTTGTCATTACTGTAAACATCATTCAATTATTTAAATTAAAATAAAATCCAGTAAGTGCTTCAAAAAATATAACATAGAAATAAAATTATTTTGGTTAAATAAGGGACAATTTTGCAAATGAAGTATGACTTTTAGAGAGCAAAACTTGGTTCAAAAGCATTTTATAAAATACAGATAGTATTTTTTTATTTTGATATGTTTTACATATTTCTAGTTTAAAAATTAAAAAACAAAAAATTATCTCTAACTATATATAATCTTTATTAAACTTTATTATTTACATACTCAATTCAATTAATTAAAAAACGTTGTATGGCTTAGCCTTTAACATTTTTTGAACTTTTTATTCTATCAAAATTTAGTTTTTACTAGAATATACACTTTAAATTTCAGGTAGGTAGTATTTTTAATTATTTAAATGTTAATGGGAATGATTCTCAATACTTATATTTTCCATTTTATTTTTTACAATTGGCGCACAAAGGAAAAATCAATATTTTCTAATGTATTAAACCATCTTGCTCAAAAATACAATTGTCTTTATTTTCTTGAGGAAGCACTTAGCTTTTTTTTTTTTAGAGAACATAAGCCTTAGGATCTCAATTGAGTTTTAAATAAAATATGATATGTTATTTAAAGATACCGCTTTAGGTGCAATGAGAAAAGAAAAAATATAGTGGATGATATTCAAATTATGACTGTAAATCTGATAATAGTTTTATAGGTTGATACACAGTAGTCTGATTTTTTTTTAAAGATGTAATGCAAGAAGTTCAGCTTGCAACAGCAATGTTTGTTCTAGGTCTGGTGTCAGTAAAAATACCTTACTTCATAGTAACATAAAATAAGGTAAAATAACATATAAGGAAAATAATTTATATAAAGTTCTGTAAAAGGCAAAATATAATTAAATGAAAATCTTTGTGTGTGAACAGCTTATGAGGATAAAATTGAGAGAGCAAGTTTGTTTTTAAAAATTTAAACAGAAAACCTTATGTAAAAAAAAAGTTAAACAAAGTTAAGTAGGCTCTTCATGAAAATGGGGGTAAGTCAGTCATACAATAACATGAAAAAGGTGAAAATGTTTTGGGTTTTTGTTTTTGTTTTTTGCATTGAGATGAGTACAACATTATTCATCATCGTGTTTTACCTCAAGGTATTTTCCAGTTTTAAGATGGCTCAGGGCTCAGAGAATAAGCAGAAAGCAAGATATCAGAGAATCCCATGAGATTTACAAGTCTATGGGCAAAAAATATTCCATGGAAAGAAAATCAAAATTTGAAGAATCAAGATCCAAAAGGAAACACAAAGAGGTTAGTTTAATATTTTGTACTGTTTTTATCCTCAAAGCATTGACCAGTTTGTAAGCTGCATGAGGTGAGAGTCTAAAAACTCCAAGCAGAAACGGACAACTGAAAGTTAAAAACTTAATAGACTTTTTGACATTCTCATAGTGTCAGAAGTTAGGGTTTGGGCCCAGGGCATCCAAAGAGAAAATGCCCCAGTAGATATTCAGATTCTCAGTTTTGACTTCAGAAGGGCTGAAATTCAGACTTGAAACATCTCAGTCCTCAGTAGATCGGGGTGATCTACCCAACTTTTAACAACTTGTCAGAAAAAGTCAATCATCTCTGAAGGAAAATAATATCTAGGGTTTCTATGTGTGTTTTTTTTTTTAAAAACAACATCTGGCATTTAGTCAAAAAATAAACAAATATCAGACCTAAATTAATAAAGAATAAAGAGATAATATTGATTATATTAAGATATGGATTTAAAAGTAAATATTAATACGGTCAAGAAATAATAGGCAAGATGAAAAATATCACCAGAAACCTGAGATCTATAATAAATTAATTCAATGAAAATTTTAGAACGAAAAATTAAAAATTCAGCACATAGACTTACTATCTACAGGATTAGTTACTAGCAATTTAGACAAATAAACTATATCCAGAAGAAAAGAAAAAAGAGTCTGGAAAATATAGCAAAGTCTGTAGGAGAGCTGTAGGGCTTTGAGAAATTACATACATACATACATACACACACACACACACACACACATGCAAACACACACACACACACACACACACATGCACACACACTGGGTTGGCCAAAAAGAAGTTTGCTAGGGTTTTTCATAAATTCTTATGGAAAAACCCAAACAAACTTTTTGGCTAACCCAGTATATAAATTCAGAAAAAGGAAAGAGAGAGTGAAGGGGGAAAAGCAAGTTTTGAAAAGGTAAATGGCACTTCCAGTTTCAGCTTTAACACGTAAAGCTCTTGGAAGTTGTCATTTAAATCTACAAGAAGAGAAAAAGGTGAAAAAAATGAAAACCAATGAATTTTCTTTGACCTATCAGAGAACTGAGATCACAAGGCACAGTGCCACCCCAAAATCTGGTGAGACAGGTGAATACAGAGAATCAGATCCAAGATTAGATCAGTTTACCTGGGGTGAAAGCCACTGGAGACATAAACTAGTAGGAACAGTTAATAATAACTTTGACAAATTACTGAAGGCAAAGTGTAGACCACTGTGAGAGTGATAAAATCTTGGAACTGCCATGTTATGGAGATTCCTATACGTTTGTGGATTTACCTCGTGGAAATCCACCAGTTCTCACAAGTGACGGGCCAAGTAAAAAGTGTTCTTATTTCCGGCAAACAGAGGGGGAAATTAATTATTTTCAAATACATCAAGAGCATTCTCCATAGCAAAGGACCACTGAGAAAGGAAAATACTTTTTTAGCCGCTTATCCAACATCAGAGAAGGGAAATTACTTGATTCCAGTCCCCTCAAGTCTCCCTTTATCACCTGATTCCAGTCCCCTCAAGTCTCCCTTTATCACCTGAGGAGGGACCAAGCTGAGAAATACCTGTAAAGGTGAGATCCCAAGGACACAGTCCCACTAAAGAACTGAGACTTAATCATAGGATTATACAACACTTCCCCACAGTCACACCTTAACCAGTGGATTACAGCTAAAAGAGCTGAAGGTACCCGCTCTAAAGAGATTTAAGGGAAACCCTAAGACAACAAGGGAAAAGGGAAAAAAAAAAAAACAGTCACAGGAGAGGATATTGAAACCTCAGACAAGTACAGACAGCAAATATTAAAAACAGCTCAACTTCTAGCCGTATTAACATAAAATCTCACACTAAAGGCCTATTTACCTCAGTTTCTAGTATGTGGTACAACATGTCCAAATTTTTTTTGAACAAAAAACTACAACATGTCAAAGACAAGAAAAAAACACAGTCTTAAGAGACAAAGCAAGCATCAGAATTGTCATAGATATGTCACAATGGTGGAATTATCAAACAGGGAATTTCAAATTAGTATGATTAATATATTAAGGGAACTGATGAAAAAGTAGACAACATGCAAGAACAGAATGGGGTGATATATAAACAGAAAGATGGATCCTAACGAGACACGACACCTAAATGTAATGCGGTATCCTGAAAGGAAGCCTGGCACAGAAAAAGGATATTACATTTAAAAAAAGAAAGGAAATAAAGTGTGGACTTTAGTTAACAGAAGTGTATCAATATTGGTTCATAAATTATAACAAATGTGCCACATTAATGATGTTAATAATAAGAAAAAGAATATATGGGAACTATCTTCACAATTTTTCTGTAAATCTAAACTGTTCTAAAGTTAAAAGTTTATTTAAAAAATAATGACATGATTCCTACCGCTTCAGAAACCTAGAATCTAGTAGGGAAACTGATGCATGTATAATAACATGGAGGAGTGAACAAACCTCAAGGCTGAAAAACGTGAAATTCTGCTATTTTATTTTTCTTCTAAATAATACAGAAAAACTGCCTGTGTTCGGTAGACAGTTCTCTAAATTTTAACAATTTCTAAATTTGTGTAACCACTGCCACAATCAGAATACAGGACAGTTCTACCATCCTCCAAAAGTCCCTCAAGCTACCCTTTTATACACTTCTCCCGGACCCTGAACACTTGGCAACCAGTATTCACCAACCATTTGGTCATTTTGAAATCATATAGTATATAACTGTTTGAGACTGTCTTCTTTCACTTTCAGTTTTATACAGCTGTGTTATTCAATAGTTTGCTACTTTTTTTTGCTCAGTATTATCCCACTGTATAGAACAACCACAGTCTGTTTTTCATTCATCTATTGAAAAATGTTTAGGTTGTTTCCAGTTTGGGGCAATTATGAATAGAGCTGCTCTTCATGCACAGCCTTCCGGTTACTGATTATTATTCTCTCTGTCTCTCTCTCTCCCTGCCTCTGTCTCTCTGTCTCTCTCTCTCACACACACACATTCATACACATTTACGATGTCTGAGAGAGGTTTTGGATAGATATAGACATTGAACTTAGAAAGAATTAAGAGGAAAGACAGCTAATTGATGAGAATTGACCGTTAATCACTTATGAACTGGAAAAACTGAAAAGTAGATTTCAAGGGTCCAAATGACCTCGGAATTTGAATTCCATAACAGGTAAACATGGAACATATAAACATAAGCTTTGCTTATTTTTGTTCAGGTAATAATGCATGCAATGTCCATATGTTTATGTACATAAATAAGTATTCTTTTATCTGTACATAACTGATAAAATGAATATGCATGCAACATATATGACTATTTATACATATATCATAATCTTGTTTGAGATCTATTAGAACACACACACATATACTTCCATATGCTTATCAAACTGTTCCTGTTTGAAAGGTATTTTTTTAAGGCAATTCTTGTGTAAAATCTTAAAGTTCTTGAGGGAGCATTATGAAATAAACATGATGATAATGTAGCATGAGAGGTTTTAAGCCTATGATGATTCCATGCTATTGAAAATCGGGAGGTTATTATGCACGTTTTGGCAAAGACAGGATATTGTAAGTGAATGAAAAAAATGAAACCTATTGGTAGAAAGTAGTCCAGGGAGGCCAAGAATGTCGATGGCATCCTTCCTTTTCCCATAATTGCACTGCAAATTTGATTACAGTTTATTACTGGCAGCCTCAGTGCAAGAGAAAGTTTTGGTCTCACTGTGGCTGGCCTAACTATTTCAAGCCTGATTTCTTCCATTGATTTGCTGAGTTTGGTTTGTTATCATGGTTTCAGGCTTCTGTAAAAGATTTTATATCTGGGAAAAAAATGGTATCAGGATATTTGTAGCATTTCATATACTAATCATAGCACTTTAGAGCAGTCTGAGTTTCAACATGGACCTTTTAAATAAATCCTGAGAATGTTCTGAATGTCCTAGATCTAAGCCTGACGAGTAAAGACACAGCAAATATCTTCTATTTCACCGTCACTTGATTAACTTTAGAAGCTAAAATACCATTGTAATAGAGTCATTGCTACTTATAACATAGTCATTTTATAATGATCTGAGCTACATATGTAAATGGTTATAATCTGCCTCTGGAGGCAGATTTAGCTGAAATATTCCCTTTTCCAGGAAGTCATCCCTGGAAGCCTCTGTCCCAGGGGATACTGGATCTTTCACAACCCATTTAACCTTGTAGTATAAATGCACGTCTATCCGTCTGCATCTCTTCCTGATGGAAGGAAAGACCCAGAGACAGAGATGCAATGCCTTGTTTACCTTTGTATTCAAAACACTGAGTACAGTATATTACTTGTGGTGGCTACTCAATAAATATTTTTAAGTTAATGAATAGAAGGATGAAGGGTGAGTGGATAAATAAATGGCATGACTTATTAATTAACATATTTATGAAATTTTCAGAAATTCCATGCTATAGGAGGGAACAGAGATTTTATAAGTGGTGCACAAAGTAACTTGTATCTTTTTTCCATTTTCATTTGTAAGAGATCTTGTGAAGCCACTAAAAACTTGCCTTCTGGAAATGGGTCATTTGATTTCTCCAAACATTCTTGTGAATACCATCACAGTGACTTGCTGCTGTATAACCAATCATGCCAAGACACAGTGGCCTACATAACTGCCATTTCACCGTCAATATGGGTCAGCATCTTGTGCTAGACACAGCTGGCCTGTCCTGCTGCTCTCCTCTGAATGAGTTACCTGGAAGCTCCAGTGAGGCTACATGTTCTAAGGTGGATTCATACACAGTATGGCAGTTGGGGCTGGCTATTGGCTGGACTACATGTTTCCAGTAGGCTAGCTCCAGCTTATATAGTACTCAGGGGAAGAATTTCCAGCAGCAAGAGGGGACAACTCCCACTGTGCGAGTGCCTGTCAAATTTCTACTTGTGTCACGTTTGCCAATATCCTATTGGCCAAAGGAAGTCTTAGGGCCAATCCCAGAGTCAGTGTCAGAGGCGTATGAATGCAGCAAGTTGTAATTCACAGTGGGGGCATTGCTGTACATTCTAACACATGAAGTACATCATATGGCAAATTGTTCATCATATGACGACAGTACAGTGCACAGCCTAGACTCTATCTGACAGTGAAATCATGGCGCATTCACAACAGCTTCTATTCAGGAATAAAAGGACCAGAAGACAAGGTAAAAATCACCTTCCAATTATTCCTATGTGCTGGATCAAGACATTTGGCAGACCATTATGAACCATGTTTTCCTCTGGGGATATGGTAGGGTACCTAATTGGAATACTTTTCAGTTCAGCTAGATTTTTTAAAGTACTTATGTGACATAACCTAATTATCAGGCAATCCCTAACTTATGTATATTTCATCAATTTGTTCATTACTTATGTGTCATCAACCCAAGATGCATAACTGCTGGAACTCCTCTAAATGTATTCTCTCCCCTAAGGATTTCTATTCATGTCAGAAAATCATTCTCTTCCCATTCTTCCCACAGATTAGTTCAGGTAAACCCCAATAATTCTTCATATGTCAGCTTTCTCCTGGGAAATCACCCACCAAACAAGGGCAGTATTCTCTCTTGTTAACATTTACAGCGTCCAGAGCCTTCCTTATAACACCACTTCTGCAACACTTAGCTTAGTCAAGTCAGTATCCATTCTCCCTCTACTTCAAATCATGCTCCTTGAAAGCAAAGACATGTTTTGCTCATATTATATTCCCAGAATCTAATTTAGGTGCTCTATAAGTATTTATATACTGCATACATAAATTATTAACTCACATATATCATGGCTTTTTGAATGCACGCTTGTAAATGTTTGTATCCTCAGAGCCTAACACAAGCAGTGCCTGCCATGTGTTCAATAAATATTTATTAAACTAAATTTAACTAATTATGAATTGGACGGGCTTATTGGTCTTGTGTAATAACCTAACCACCACATCCAACATTGTTCCTAGAGGGAAAATATGTTCTGAGTTTTAAAAATCTCCTAGCAAATGAACTTTTGGAACTCAATCTGTTTGTCAGCTAGAGGACTGCCTGCTATGCAAAAATACATATGATAATTACTTGTCAAGTCAAATGTTCAGATGCTTCATTTTATGACTGCATAATCTACGTCGCTGTGAATTGCTTCCTCTATTGCTATTTGCTTTGGAGGAAGAATCAAACACATTTTAGAACATAACCTGAGAGCTGAAGAGAGTATTGAGTACAGGTTGCATGAAGAGAAAAACATCTTTATAATAGAATAAGGTTATTTAACAATGTCTGGATTCTACATGCAAAAGGTCATGATTTACAACTGCCCCACAAATGTGAAAAAGAATATTTTATAAAACTTAGTTTAGCTTAACTCTTAAAGCCAGAATTTGTCTAGAAAAGATCATTTATTGTATCCTATGTGGTACTCTCAGACTAATACAACGACTTCTCATCCAAATTCACTTATTATTCTTAGTTATGATGTCTCACAGTTTACTATATTTGGAATAAATTGGCTTTCAGAAATTCTTCACCTTATTTATTCTCTTGTTCTTTACCCATGACAGGAGTTAAACTCCTCAAATGGAAGATAGGGGATTATGTATTGTTCATCTATCAGAGAAGCAGCATTGTTGAAGAAGAACATTGGCTCTCAGACCCAATCTCTGCTGAGTGTAGTTTGGCTCCCAAGGTTTTTTGCAATGTGAGGTGATACGTCTCATCTGGCTTCCATGGCTGATGACTTTGGATCTTGTCTTAGTCTACTAAAAACAGGTTTTTTTATTCCATAGCTTGCTCAACTCAAACTGGGTTTTGCCCTATTCGTTTGTCTTCTCAGGATTGCCACCACCTGAAGTAGACCAGTAAATTTGTAGTAGATATTCATCACGGCAAAGTATGAAAAATCTATATGCAAAATATCAACTACTACTACCCTACAGATCTCAATCCAAGAGTAGAACTGCCTGTTTCATTGTCTTTCTTAAAGTTTAGAATGGGAAGCAGGATTAAAAGTTCACTGCTAATTTTTCCCTGACCCTCATTCTGTCTGGTGTTTGAACTATCTTGTCTATATCCACCCATACATACAAACATTTGTGTTGTAATCTTAGAAATTTGGGTTTCTGTGTCTGTACTCACCCTACTCTTATTAATTTCTAGTTTCTCTAAGTCTACACTACAAAAATAAATAACCACATAGATACATAAATAAAACAAAAGTGTAACTGATAAAATAATAACATGAAATGTTATCTTAAATAACATTTAAATATCCTCATTTTATCAAAAAATCTTTATATCAAAACTAGACAAAGACATTACAAAATAAATCTACAGACCAATATCTCTCATGAACAAAGACAGAAAAAGAAGTAAAAATTTCTGTTTGCTAAAATTCTCTAAATTTGCCAGTGAAATCCATTTATATGCAATTCCAGCTAAATATGAAACAAATAACATGCCTTAGACAAGTGCAGTTTGTCTAAGAAATGCAAGGATATAATATTTGAAAAATCAATCAATGTAATTCACCAAATAAACAGAATAAAGGGGAAAATAACATAATCATCTCAATAATAATGCAGCTATTTTCTATCCATTCATAATAAAACTCAGCAAGCCAGAAATGCAAGAAAGTCCCTCAATCTAATAAAGGCTATCTATGAAAACAAAACGAAATGAAAAACAAACAAACAAAAAAAACACAAAACTTGAGCTGATATCATTGAATACATTCTTTTTAAGATCTGGAACAAGGCAAGGATACTCACTCTCATCAGTTCTGTTCTGCAATTTAATGAATGTCCTGCCAATTTCAAGTTGACAAGAAAAAGATATAAATGACATGGAAAATAAAACATTATTTACTTGCAGTCTATATGAGCAGGGATATAGAAAATCCTAAGAAATATACAAAATCTACTAAAGAATGTATATAATAGCTACTGGAACTAATAAGCAAATTTTGTAAAGTGACAGGGTAAAAGGTTAAAAATAATAATCTATTGTTTTTCTATACGCTATCCACTAACAATTGGAAATTAAACTATGAAAACTGTATCAAAATAATATTAAAACTGAAACACTTAGTGGTAAATTTGACCTTTGCAATAGACCCATGCAGTCTGTACTATTTTTATCAGTGGATAAAGAGAAGAAAACTGAGGCATAAAACTGAAAGCCTCATGCAATTTTCCCAACATGTAAGGTGCTTTGTTTGCTCACTTTCCCACAGTACATGAAGCAACTAGAAATAAAATCAAATTTAAAGAAGAATTATTAATTAAATACAATGCTTAAAGTAAGTTAACATTTTTTCTTAATTATAAACTCTAGAATTCTACCAGTTAGAATGAAGCAAATCTTAAGAAAACTATGTTAGATACTGAGTTTTGGCTCTACGTAAAATTTCCTTTGAATAAATAAATCAGTACCAGCCTAAGAAGGCTAATTTTAAATTTCTGAGGAATTGGTCTTGATTTAATTATTTTTGTTAGAATTTCTAGAAGTAATGGTGCATGTTTGTGTAAAACCTTGAAATATCCATATATTCAGTTCTATCTATTAGTATTATTTGTTCATAATGAGTTCACTGCTTTTTATTTTTTTAATATATTTGGTATTTTTTAAGTGTTATACATTCCTCTTAATTTAACCTTTGAAATTAGATTTATTAAGATTTTATTTTGTATTTTATCTTACAAAAGACAGATTTTACAATTATTATATTCTAAACTTGATTATTGTTAAATTTTAGCCCCAACACTATATATCAAGAGATGAGCAACACCTTTCGCAGGAGCTTTTCATATTAAACTGCGCAGACTTGGTGTGAGATCGCTGGTAACATAAAACCACATCTAATAAGCAATAAAATTGTCATTACTAGTAGGTACACTTGACTTGAGATGGAAGATGTGTTAATGGCTGTTAAATGAGGTATAGTGTATAAAGATTTTTATTATGAAAAGTGTTTAAATGATTTAAGGGATAAATATTACAATAATATAATCATGGACCTCTGATTTGTAATGTTCTTATTCTCTAAGATAACTTTATACAACAGCAGATCTAATTCTTAAAGGAATTTTCCTTTGTGGGTGGAAAAAATGCCTTGTTAGTAAATAAACAATAGACGATATTCAACAAGTGATTGGAGGATTGGAGTTTCCATTTTCCAAACAAAAATCTGCTTTTTATTTCAATATATATCACTAAATACTGAGAGTAGAGGAGTTAATTTCCACTTTGAGTTTGGATATTTTAGGAAATGCACTTAAAAACTAGTTTCCAATTTAATAAGTTCTGGTAATGATAGAGATGTTTATGTAGATTTATGATTGTACTATAACTATATATTTTTATTTCTGAAATTATTTTAATGTTAGAGTTTAAAATTAAGCATGCTATTATTTAACATGAATTTAACCAAAACAAGTTAAAAGTATTTATCAACATCTTCATCTGGCTATTTCCTACATTACTCCCTTCTTACATGCTTTGGCCTTTACTTACTATTACTTATTAGTAAGAAATTAGTATTACTAATTAGTAATACTAATAAATGCTACTAACAGTATTTATTAGTAATACTAAATACACTAGTAATAGTAATAAATATTAGTATTTATTCTTACTTTATTATTATTTGGATTGTTATGTTTACCCAAGGCTTTTTCTTATTTTATTGCTTATATTTTTACTTGGTAAGTTTACTATCAGCCTTTACTGTGACAGTTAAAATACGCTGTCATGAAGTATATTCTCACTTGAATACCTACTTTTCAAAAGATCCTAGAACACAAACCCATAGAGCTGGGGATAGAAAAGACTCAGCTTCCTCAGCTCATCATCTGTATCATTTCTTTAAAAGCAAATTTCCTTAATTTAAGAACACCGTTTAAGCTAAATGAGAAAAAGTTTTCTATTTTTTTCTAACCAAAATAAGCCCCATTCTCTTCCTTTACCATACATGTTACTTTCTGTTTAATCGCACAGGCATTTGTACTCCTTAGAAAATATACAGTTGACTCTGAACAACACAGGTTTGAACTGCATGGATCCACTTTTATGTGGATTTTTTTTCAATAAATGTGTACTACACTACAACCTAATCCACAGTTGGTTAAATTGTAGGATGCGGAACTGCAGATACGGAAGGCTGACTGTAAAATTATATGCCGATTTTCGAAAGTGCAGAGGTCAGCGCCCCTAAGCCCGCATTGTTCTAGGGTCAACTGTATATTGAAACATTATGGGGAATTCCCTGGCTAGGGACAGTGGTTAGGACTCCACTTTCACTGCCGGGCCAGGGTTCAATCCCTGGTCGGGGAACTAAGATCCTGCAAGCCATGTAGCAAGGCCAAAAACAAAAACAACAACAAAACACTTCATGTGTATTCAGGTTATTTTGAAGACAAATAAGATCATTTCAATGAATAAACTAATTTGATAACAAAATTATCATCTCATCCAAATCATGCTGAATTTAAAATGCTACTTTTTAAAAATGTTTTATCCTGGAGAAATCAATGCTAGACTTCCAAGTAAAAGACAATTCACAGAAAATATGTGTATTTTGGAGGGAATGATACAAAGGTAGCGAAGTAAACTTCTGGAAACACATATTGCACAGATCTAATGTAAATATGTAGAGGCAAGTGAAAAATCACACATTTGGAGTGGTAAAAACCTTAAATCTACAAACAGAGGCAAGAAAACATTTATACCATGCTGTGTAAAAGTGCAAGTGTAATCAGGGACTGCTACTTAATGTAAATGGACGTTACAATGGGGGATGTTTTTCCCCCAGCATAGCTGCTGCTAACTCAGCTGACTTATGGCTTGGAAGGCAATAGTTTTGATCACAATTTTCCTTAACCAAGAACCTATCATTCTAATGGGTCTGGATAGTTTTTCAGTATATTACAAAATCATCTGAAAATGTATGTTGAGCCTTATGGTTTTTACAGTAGCAAAATGCCAAGTACTTTTAAATAAGGAAGAGAAACACAGTTATTTATTTCTAACTTATTGGTTTAACTGTCAGTAACCGCAACATCAGGGTTCATTAAACAATAGCTGGTTTTCTACAAATTCAGAGAAAATAATTTGAAGTTTCTGTAATACTCTGTTTTGTTATACTGCATATTGGCTTCTACAAATAACTAAAAGATACAAGCTAAAAAGAAATCTAGGGTAATGGTAAACGAAGCAATTTGTTTCACAGTTCACTTAGATGGTGGAAATTCATATCCAAATGCATTCTAGAAACTCATCAAAAATAAGCATATCCAGGTTGGTAATTTCCTTGTGGCATATTTTCATTTTAATAGATTTTTATTAAATTCCTAAAAGTTAATGGACTAGGGATTAAGTCATTATGAACTCTTTCCCAATTGTCTGTTATTAATAGCATCACAATAGTGATGCCATTGTTAAACACTTTCATTCTAAATGCTTTCCTTTAGTTAATCATGATTTTTCATCTTAGAGCTCCTACTCCAACAATTCTTCCCGATGACTGTGTTTCTTGTTTTCAGAAATTTCAAAGCTTTGATGTTCATACTCTATAATATATATTTAAAGTATGCAATGTAAATAATGCAAACAATAAAAACATCTGTCCTTATAGTTTAGAAAAATATTATTGGCCATACCAATAATACACAGAATTACAAGGCAGTAAAAATGATCTTTTCTTTAAAATGAGAACCGAAACTAATCTTTTTCACACATCTGTTTTGTTTAGGCTCTCTTCTTTACAAATCAATAAACTAAAAACTGAAATTTAGTTTAAGATAAAATTAAAAATTAAGTTGTGTTCAAGGTGTTCTCTAGTTTTCACCTTATCGACCACCCATAGTCACCATTATCTCCATCTACAACATGTTCTGGGACACACATGGATTGCTGATAGAATTTTTCTTCCAATGAAGCATCTTTATTTGGTAACTCACCTGTTCAGGTCCAACTTGCCAATGATTTAATCTGATAAATTAATTCTAACCATTTTATGACTCCTAGATTTTTTATTTTGAACCTTAACCTGTGGAGATAATGCTTTCCTTTTAGAAAGATTTAATTGAAATGAGATGGGTCAAGGAGAAAGTTCATTATTTTAAAGTAAATTGTGGTTGGGTTATGTACACCATCACTGCTACTTATATCTAAACTACTACACTTATTTGTCTATGAATGGAATTTTATGCTGAGTTTGATAGGAATAGCTACTTTAATGGTTTAAACACAACTAACTATGTATGTATTTTTCGTAAAGTAAAATTTGACATAAGTGATGTAACTCTAGAAGGCACACTTTTGGAAGCCTAATGTAATTGGGAAACCTGATTTGGATGCCCACATATATTTTCTTCCACGCCAAGAACTCAAAGAACAAGCCCTGATGCAACTTACTTAACTCTAGAATTTGAGAGTTCAAGTCCTCTTAGCAAGATTAACTTTGTCCTTCTGGGCAGAGGCATTATAATAGCATCTTTTATTATGGAATCACATAACACTTTGTGACATATCATTCATCAAATAGTAAAATAGGAACCCCATTTGTAGTATAATCTTAACTGTGCATGTAGAGCTTTTGTATTAGTCTACAATATGTCCTGAAGCTAAATTTGATTACTATTCCTCTAGCAAGATGTTTAAACTAAGTTGAATTATGTAGAGTTGTACTTATGGCTTAAATGGCACTCTCCTGTGTAATGTAAATAAAGTAGCCACTGTAGTGTACAACTATATGCATGTAAGAAAGAATAACATCAGATTATTTGATACGCAAAGGTTTAATGTATCTTTTTCTGGGAAATCCTTGATGCATTTAAAACCTTTTTCATTATCATATTAATAATAAGGATTATCTAAACCAAGCTTGCAAATTTTAAACTGAGACAAAGGCCATGCATTTTTTGTCCATATATAGTTCAGATTTCTTTATCCCTTGACCCTTAAAGAAGCATTTCAGATGGGAGAACAAATTAAAAGTAGTATAAATGTATGCTGTAAATAAAATGTATAAAGGACTCATTATGCTGAAAAGGTAGTAGATTAAAACATAAATATGTTTAAAACGAATGTACACAAATTTATGACCAATAGATACATGAAGTGTTCTTAACAGAAAGTTAGGGATGGTGAGGGTGGTAAGATAAAATGTACAAACTATATCCTTCTATGAGCTATCCCTATAGATCATAAGAACCTATTCTAGACCAATCATTTCTAACATTTCCTACTTTTTCTTTTCCATAAGAAGGGTCATTCAAAAATAATCACTACAGAGACGCTTCCGGGAAGATGGCAGAAGAGTAGGGAGCGGAGATCACCTTCCTCCCCACAGATACACCAGAAATACATCTACAAGTGGAACAACCCCTACAGAACACCTACTGAACGCTGGCAGAAGACCTCAGACCTCCCAAAAGGCAAGAAACCCCCCACGTACCTGGGTAGGGCAAAAGAAAAAACAGAGACAAAAGGATAGGGACGGGACCTGCACCAGTGGGAGGGAGCTGTGAAGGAGGAAATGTTTCCACACACTAGGAAGCCCCTTCGCGGGCGGAGACTGCGGGTGGAGGAGGGGGAAAGCTTCGGAGCTGCGAAGGAGAGCGCAGCCACCGGGGTGCAGAGGGCAAAGTGGAGAGATTCCCGCACAGAGGATCGGTGCCGACCGGCACTCACCAACCCGAGAGTCTTGTCTGCTCACCCGCCGGGGCGGGCAGGGCTGGGAGCTGAGGCTCGGGCTTCGCTCGGAACGCCGGGAGAGGACTGGGGTTGGCTGCGTGAACACAGCCTACAGGGGATTAGTGCGCCACGGCTAGCCGGGAGGGAGTCGGGGGAAAAGTCTGGACCTGCCGAAGAGGCAAGGGACTTTTTCTTACCTCTTTGTTTCCTGGTGCGCGAGGACAGGGGATTAAGAGCGCTGCTTAAAGGAGCTCCAGAGACGGGCGGGAGCCGCGGCTAGGGCCGCGGACCCCAGAGACGGACATGAGATGCTAAGGCTGCTGCTGCCGCCACCAGGAAGCCTGTGTGCGAGCACAGGTTACTGTCCACGCCCCGCTTCCGGGGAGCCTGTGCAGCCCGCCACTGCCGGGGTCCCGGGATCTGGGGACAGCTTCCCTGGGAGAACGCACGGCGCGCCTCAGACTGGTGCAACGTCTCGCCGGCTTCTGCCGCCGCAGGCCCACCCCGCACTCCGTGCCCCTCGGCCTGAGTGAGCCAGAGCTCCCGAATCAGCTGCTCCTTTAACCCCGTCCTGTCTGAGCGAAGAACAGATGCCCTCCGGCCACCTACACGCAGAGGCGGGGCCAAATCCAAAGCTGAGCCCCTGGGAGCTGTGAGAACAAAGAAGAGAAAGAGAAATCTCTCCCAGCAGCCTCAGAAACAGCGGATTAAAGCTCCACAATCAACTTGCTGTACCTGCATCTGTGGAATATCTGAATAGAAAACGAATCATCCCAAATTGAGGAGGTGGACTTTAAGACCAAGATTTATGATTTTTTCCCCTTTTCCTCTTTTTGTGAGGGTGTATGTGTATGCTTCTGTGTGAGATTTTGTCTGTATAGCTTTGCTTCCACCATTTGTCCTAGGGTTCTATCCGTCCACTTTTGTTTGTTTGTTTTTTTAATTTTTTTCTTTCTTTTCTCTTATTATTTTTTATTTTAATAACTTTATTATATTTTATTTTACTTTATCTCCTTTCTTTTTTCCTTCCTTCCCTCCTTCCTTCCTTCCTCCCTCCCTCCCTCCTTTCTCCCTTTCTTTCTTTCTTTCTCTCTTTCTACTTCTACTAATTCTTTCTTTCTACTTTTTCTCCCTTTTATTCTGAGACGTGTGGATGAAAGGCTCTTGGTGCAGCAGCCAGGAGTCGGTGCTGTGCCTCTGAGGCGGGAGAGCCAACTTCAGGACACTGGTCCACAAGAGACCTCCCAGCTCCACATAATATCAAACGGCGAAAATCTCCCAGAGATCTCCATCTCAACACCACCACCCAGCTTCACTCAACGACCAGCAAACTACAGTGCTGGACATCCTATGCCAAAAAACTAGCAAGACAGGCACACAACGCCACCCATTAGCAGAGGCTACCTAAAATCATAATAAGTCCACAGACACCCCAAAACACATCACCAGACGTGGACCTGCCCACCAGAAAGACATCCACCAGAACACAGGCACTAGTCCCCTCCACCAGGAAGCCTACACAACCCACTGAACCAACCTTAGCCACTGGGGACAGACACCAAAAACAACGGGAACTACGAACCTGCAGCCTGCAAAAAGGAGACCCCAAACACAGTAAGATAAGCAAAATGAGAAGACAGAAAAACACACCGCAGATGAAGGAGAAAGATAAAAACCCACCAGACCTAACAAATGAAGAGGAAATAGGCAGTCTACCTGAAAAAGAATTCAGAATAATGATAGTAAAGATGATCCAAAATCTTGGAAATAGAATAGACAAAATGCAAGAAACATTTAACAAGGACATAGAAGAACTAAAGATGAAACAAAGAACGATGAACAACACAATAAATGAAATGAAAAATACTCTAGATGGGATCAATAGCAGAATAACTGAGGCAGAAGAACGGATAAGTGACCTGGAAGATAAAATAGTGGAAATAACTACTGCAGAGCAGAATAAAGAAAAAAGAATGCAAAGAACTGAGGACAGTCTCAGAGACCTCTGGGACAACATTAAACACACCAACATTCGAATCACAGGGGTTGCAGAAGAAGAAGAGAAAAAGAAAGGAACTGAGAAATATTTGAAGAGATTATAGTTGAAAACTTCCCTAATATGGGAAACGAAATAGTTAAGTCCAGGAAGCACAGAGAGTCCCATACAGGCTAAATCCAAGGAGAAATATGCCAAGATTAATTATGCCATATTAATATGCCATATTAATCAAACTGTCAAAAATTAAATACAAAGCAAACATATTAAAAGCAGCCAGGGAAAAACAACAAATAACACACAAGGGAATCCCCATAAGGTTAACAGCTGATCTTTCAGCAGAAACTCTGCAAGCCAGAAGGGACTGGCAGGACATATTTAAAGTGATGAAGAGAAAAACCTGCAACCAAGATTACTCTACCCAGCAAGGATCCCATTCAGATTTGATGGAGAAATTAAAACCTTTAGAGACAAGCAAAAGCTGAGAGAGTTCAGCACCACCTAACCAGCTTTATAACAACTGCTAAAGGAACCTGTCTAGGCAAGAAACACAAGAGAAGGAAAAGACCTACAATAACGAACCCAAAACAATTAAGAAAATGGGAATAGGAACATACATATCAATAATTACCTTAAATGTAAATGGACTAAATGCTCCCACCAAAAGACACAGATTGGCTGAATGGATAAAACAAGACCCATATATTTGCTGTCTACAAGAGACCCACTTCAGAGCTAGAGACACATACAGACTGAAAGTGAGGGGATGGAAAAAGATATTTCATGCAAATGGAAACCAAAAGAAAGCTGGAGTAGCAATTCTCATATCAGACAAAATAGACTTTAAAATAAAGAGACTATTAGAAGAGACAAAGAAGGACACTACATAATGATCAAGGGATCGATCCAAGAAGAAGATATAACAATTGTAAATATTTATGCACCCAACATAGGAGCACCTCAGTACATAAGGCAAGTACTAACAGCCATAAAAGGGGAAATCAACAGTAACACATTCATAGTAGGGGACTTTAACACCCCACTTTCACCAATGGACAGATCATCCAAAATGAAAATAAATAAGGAGAAACAAGCTTTAAATGATACATTAAACAAGATGGACTTAATTGATATTTATAGGACATTCCATCCAAAAACAACAGAATACACATTTTTCTCAAGGGCTCATGGAACATTCTTCAGGATAGATCATATCTTGGGTCACAAATCAAGCCTTAGTAAATTTAAGAAAATTGAAATTGTATCAAGTATCTTTTCTGACCACAACGCTATGAGACTAGATATCAATTACAGGAAAAGATCTGTAAAAAATACAAACACATGGAGGCTAAACAATACACTACTTAATAACGAAGTGATCACTGAAGAAATCAAAGAGGAAATTAAAAAATACCTAGAAACAAATGACAATGGAGACACGACGACCCAATACCTTAAGAAAAGCAGTTCTAAGAGGGAAGTTTATAGCAATACAATCCTACCTTAAGAAACAGGAAACATCTCGAATAAACAACCTAACCTTGCACCTAAAGCAATTAGAGAAAGAAGAACAAGAAAACCCCAAAGTTAGCAGAAGGAAAGAAATCATAAAAATCAGATCAGAAATAAATGATAAAGAAATGAAGGAAACGATAGCAAAGATCAATAAAACTAAAAGCTGGTTCTTTGAGAAGATAAACAAAATGGATAAACCATTAGCCAGACTCATCAAGAAAAAAAGGGAGAAGACTCAAATCAATAGAATTAGAAATGAACAAGGAGAAGTAACAACTGACACTGCAGAAATACAAAAGATCATGAGAGATTACTACAAGCAACTCTATGCCAATAAAATGGACAACCTGGAAGAAATGGACAAATGTAAATTGATACAGCCACTGTGGAGAACAGTATGGAGGTTCCTTAAAAAACTACAAATAGAACTACCATATGACCCAGCAATCCCACTACTGGGCATATACCCTGAGAAAACCATAATTCAAAAAGAGTCATGTACCAAAATGTTCATTGCAGCTCTATTTACAATAGCCCGGAGATAGAAACAACGTAAGTGTCCATCATCGGATGAATGGATAAAGAAGATGTGGCACATATATACAATGGAATATTACTCAGCCATAAAAAGAAACGAAATTGAGCTATTTGTAGTGAGGTGGATAGACCTAGAGTCTGTCATACAGAGTGAAGTAAGTCAGAAAGAGAAAGACAAATACAGTATGCTAACACATATATATGGAATTTAAGAAAAAAAAATGTCATGAAGAACCTAGGGGTAAGACAGGATAAAGACAGAAACCTACTAGAGAATGGACTTGAGGATATGGGGAGGGGGAAGGGTAAGCTGTGACAAAGCGAGAGAGAGGCATGGACATATATATACTACCAAACGTAAGGTAGATAGCTAGTGGGAAGCAGCCACATAGCACAGGGAGATCAGCTCGGTGCTTTGTGACCGCCTGGTTGGGTGGGATAGGGAGGGTGGGAGGGAGGGAGATGCAAGAGGGAAGAGATATGGGAACATATGTATATGTATAACTGATTCACTTTGTTATAAAGCAGAAACTAACACACCATTGTAAACCAATTATACTCCAATAAAGATGTAAAAAAATAAATAAATAAATAAAAAATAAAATTGCTACAATGGAAAAAAAATAATCACTACACATCAACTTATAAAATTTAAATTTCAATTATAGAAATCAGAAACAAAATTGTTTGGCTTTCTGCACTTTGTTACTTCTGTTAGGAATTTGGAAAGCCTTTCTAAATAATTAAGGTTAAAAAACTAACAGGTTATGCAGTAACGTTGGAAAACATCCACAATCATTGTGAGAGGTTTTAATACACATGCAGCAGCAGCTTTATAAGAAACTGTCAGACAATTTAAGAAAATTCATTTTTATATAACAAAAATATATTCTATAATGTAGAAATTTAACTAACACAACTAATCCGTAAGTAACATGTCTGTTGCAAAAATTCAAAATATGTGATATAAAACTTCCCCAACATCAGTAGCATTAGAGGCAATAAATCAGAAGTAACAATTGTCTTGTTGGAGTTTTATTGGAACATTGTGACCAGACCTACAGGGACAGCTGTAAGAACAAAGGATTCCAGCACCAAGTAGTCTGCAACAACGAGCCACACCCTCTCCCCTTGTAGCATAAAAGAAACCTGAATTCTAACTTGGGTAAGATGGGTTTTGACAACACTACTCCACCATATTCTTGGTGTGCTGGCTTTCCTAATAAAGTTGAAATTCCTTGCCCCAACCTCTTATCTCTTGATTTATTGGCCTGTCATGCAGTGAGCAGTATGAGCTTGGACTCAGTAAGAAATTTAACTAACACAACTAATCCATAAGTAACATGTCTGTTGCAAAAATTCAAAATATGTGATATAAAACTTCCAGTATGAGCTTGGACTCAGTAACACTATGGCTGGTTGGTTTGAGAGGATCTATGAGGTACAAACTTAATCTCTTGTAAGTACCCTCTACATGACTGAATATTCTTAACTTTTTGATCTTTATGAGGTTTGAGTAGAAGGTTGTAGAGTCACATGCTCAGCTTCTGTTTTCTACATAACTGCAGGAGAGAATGGCACTAAGTATTCTACCACTTAATCACAAGGATCCCTCGAACTCCAGTTTTCAATAACATGTTTCTCACTTCTTTCTGAGCCCTTGCTAACAGCATCTTTAATATTTAGATTTGTCCTAACAATCTGTTCATGGCAATTTAGTCTCTATTATGCTCCTCAAAATTCTTCTATTCTTTACCCACTTATCATTTCTAACACTACACATTTATTATCTCTGAATTAAAACTTCAGGCTTCCCTATTCCCTGAAACACAACAGTGTTGAAATTAGGCCAATTAATAACCCTACAGAAGCTTCTAAGTGTTCAAATGAAATGAAGTGTCACGTGTCTCTCAGTTTAAATTAAAAGCTAAATATGATTAAGCTTAGTGAGGAAGGCATGTCAAAAGCCAAGACAGACCGAAAGTTAGGGCTTTTGCACAGTTAGCCAAGTTGTGAATGCAAAGGAAAAGTTCTTGGAAAAAAATTAAAAGTGCTACTCCAGTGAACACAAGAATGATAAGAAAGCGAAACAGGCTTATTGCTGATACAGAGAAAGTTTAGTTGTCTGGATAGAAGATCAAACCAGCCTCAACATTACCAAAGCCTAATCCAGAGCAAGGCCCTAGGTCTCCTCAATTCTATGAAGCCTGAGAGAGGTGAGGAAATAGTAGAAGAAACGTTTGAAGCTAGCAGATGTTGGTTCCTGAGGTTTAAGGAAAGAAGCTGCCTCTATAGTATAAAAGTACAAGGTGAAGCAGCAAGTGCTGATGTAGAAGCTGCAGCAAGTTATCCAAAAGATCTAGCTAAGGTAAGTAATGAAGGTGGCTACATTACAGAACAGATTTTCGGTGTAGACGAAACAGCCTTCTACTGGAAGAAGATGCCACCTAGGACTTTCATAGCTACAGAGGAGAAGTCAGTGCCTGGCTTCAAAGCTTCAAAGGACAGGCTGACTCTCTTGTTAGGGGCTAATGCAGCTGGTGACTTGCAGTTGAAGTCAGAGCTCAGTTACCATTCTGAAAATACTAAGGTCCTTAAGAATTATGCTAAATCTACTCTGCTTGTGCTCTATAAATGGAACAACAAAGCCTGGATGAAAACACATCTGTTGACAACATGATTTACTGACTATTTTAAGCCCACTTTTGAGACTTACAGCACATTGGCACTCAAGAGTGACCAGGTACAAGAGTTCTGAAGGAGAGGTTCAACAAAATTAAAGTTTGTTTTTTTTTTTTGTTTTTTTTTTTTTGCGGTACACGGGCCTCTCACTGTTGTGGCCTCTCCCGTTGTGGAGCACAGGCTCTGGACACGTAGGCTCAGCGGCCATGGCTCACGGGCCCAGCCGCTCTGCGGCATGTGGGATCCTCCCGGACCGGGACACGAACCCGTGTCCCCTGCATCGGCAGGCAGACTCTCAACCACTGCACCACCATGGAAGCCCTAAAGTTGTTTTTATACCTGCTAACACAACATCCATTCTGCAGCCCATGCATCAAGTAGCAAATTTGACTTTCAAGTCTTATTATTTAAGAAATTAATTTTGTAAGGCCATAGATTCCTCTGATGGATCTGGATGGATCTGGACAAAGTACATTGGAAATCTTCTGTAAAGGATTCTGTAAAGTACATTGGAAATCTTCTGTAAAGGATTCACTAGTCTAAACACCGTGAGGAACATTGATGATCCATGGGAAGAGATAAAACATCAATATTAACAGGATTTATTAGAAGTAGTGGATTCCAACACTCATGAATGACTTTGAGGGGTTCAAGACTTCAGTGGAAGAAGATGTGATGGATATAGCAAGAGAACTAGGATTAGAAGTACAGCCTGAAGATGTGACTGAACTGCTGCAATCTCATGATAAAACTTGAATGGATGAGGACGTGCTTCTTATGGATGAGCTTTAAAGAAAGTGGTTTCTTGAAATGGAATCTACTGGTGAAGATGCTGTGAAAATTACTGAAATGACAACAAAGGATTTAGAATATTACATAAATTTGGTTGATAAAGCAGAGGGAAGGTTTGAGAGGAGTGACGGCAATTTTGAAAGTTCTCCTGTGGGTAAAACGCTATCAAATAGCATTGCATGCTACAGAGAAATCCTTCCTCAAAGGAAGAGTCAATAGATGTCGCAAACTTCATTGTTGTAATAAATTCCCACAGCCAACCCAACTTTAAGCAACCACTACCCTGATCAGTCAGCAGCCATCAACATTGAGGCAAGACCTTCCACCGGCAAAAAGATTATGACTCAATGAAAGCTCAGGTGATGGTTAGCAATTTTTAGTAATAAAGCATGTTGTAGTTAAGGCATGTACGTTGTTGTTTTAAGACATAATGCTATTGCACACTTAACAGACTATAGTATAGTGTAAACATAACTTTTATATGCACTGAGAAGCCAAAAAGTTCATGTGACTTATTTGCTGTAATATTCACTTTAATGTGGTGGTTTGGAACCAAACTGCAACATCTCTGAGGTATGCTTGTAATTAAGTCATATGAACTTTTTTAAAGAAAAAAAAATTATTTCATCTAGTTATTGAAGGAAATGCACAGTTTTAATAGCTACTAGTTAAAATATCCTAACAAGAAAAAATTCCAAACCTATGCAACTGCACGCAAATGAAAACAAAATGGTAGCAAACTTTGTTTGCTTTATAATTTTGGAAATAAAAATGTCAAAAATAAAGAGAATCAAGTAGCAAAGATAAAGTTTAACTTTCCAATAAACCATCCCTAGTTTTCAAAATAAAACACAAATCCACATTTCAGGATGAGTTGTTCACAAGCAATCAATTCTTAAAGTTAACTCAGGTAAATTTGGTTGTATCAGCATATATGATAAAGTCCAAGAAACTGTGAAGAGGCAACCCACTTTTGGTCAGTATATTCCAAGAGGACCTAAGCTCTAGAGTCTCTGAAGTTGGCACTTTACTAATTGCAATTGTAATTGCTGTTGATTAGCTGATGGATGTAAAATTGAACCCGTTTTTCACATCTACAGAGCTCTTAGTATGGTAGTTCCTCTGTGTTGGGTACTTTTACATGAGGAAGATAAAATCCAGCTAAAAGTGGGGGAAAGGCCATTCTGTAACTGCAGAATTACATAGAGATAATTTTATTTTTCTTTTATCCTAAATCATATGTATATATACACACATATTTAGTCCTCCAGTTTATTCATCTTCATTGTGTTATGCTCAATTTATGTATTCTTTTATATGATGATCAAATCTCATGTTATTGAGACAATTTGAATTCCAACTTATTCATTAAGTTTTGGATAATTTGTCTGAGGTTTGGATATTCAACTTAAATTATTTTGATGATTATCTGTCTCAGGAACTGTCAGAGAGGACTAATATTTGGCTCCTGAGTCCCTGAACAATGATTTACAGAACAATATAATTCTATGAAAACCATATTGCTGGGGAACAAAATTGGTTAGAAATATGAATCTGGGGAATCTCTGAAGAAAGATTCTGTTGCTTCTACAGTGCATATTATTCTGTCACTGACAATAGGAAATATTCCCCTTAAAGCACATCACACAGAGTTCCAGTACTGTGACTTTTAGGCACTTACAAGACAATGAGCATTTCATAAAGTACTCCTCCTGCTACCTTCCACATCCATGATATACCAAATACAAATATCCTGTGTTGTTCATCAAGGGCCCATAAGCATCATTTCATTTTTCTTTGTATAATCACATTATTCCCTCACCCCATTTATCTGTTCGTGGTGATTACAATTTTTGCCCATCAATCCAAATTTATTTTTCCAACATACAGTATTGAGTGAGTGAATCAAGGGAATGATCCCTCAAATGAAAATGGGATTGGCTAAAAAATAAATAAATAAAATAAATAAATAAATAAATAAATGGGATTGGCTAGTCACAAGTAGGTCATTAATACATCAGAAAAGTTACTGCTCTTCAAAACAATGAGAAAATAAATCTTTAAAGAGATTTACATTAATGTAGACCTGTTAATGAGCAACTGTAGTGTAATTTCTCAAAACCTGTGTGACTTTGTCACGTAATAAAATTTACATAATATTTTAAGGTCTGCATTTTTATAATTATAGAAATCACTTATGGTAACAAATGTCTTTCTATTGACAGCTTCTGAGATTTTTCTCTGTTTTAATAAAAATATTAACACATTTTTCAGGGAATTAAAGTGGTTATTGTAATAAATTAAGTAGGGTATCAACTATAATTGGAATACCACCAAATTTCTTTACGAAAGTATTAATCTGATCCAGAATCTTCTTTACATGTTACATAGGGACATTTCTTTATGAAATAGCTAAACAAAATGTGATCTGAAAATCATAAATTTTAACAAATCACTGTTTAGGTGGAAACATTTTTGAGAGATTAAAATTATACAGAAATATAAGGTTATAGGTAAGTCCACACAAGCAGACCTTTTGTAAAAATATTAAAGGGTATTTTATCCTTCAAGGTACAAACACAAGTTGTAATGACCTTATCTGCCATATATTTAGAATTGGTCAATTTTAGGAGATAACTAGAATTTTTACTCAATGCAGAAAGTTAAATGCACATTACTAGTAAGAGTGAAATTCAGAATGGTGTGCATAACCAAATACAAGCGAACACCACTAACAAACCATACCACTGTTTTGTGCATCTCTGCTATGGTTTTGAAAGGGATACAGTGTCTGAGATAATGTAATATCACACACAATGAATATCAAGTTTAATTTGTGGTTTTATGTATTAACCTGAGGAGGGCACATATCAGTCCATAAAATGTTTATATGTCTCATAAGTCAAAAAAGCAAATAAAAACAAAACAAAAAAACCCTTAAGAATATTATATAGAGATGTTTAAATTATAGAATTTTTTGACAAAAAAAGTTTATATAGTATTAATCACTCAAATAATGTAAATTATTAATGAAATTCATCTAAACCACATCTTGTTTGATTTAAAATGTGTTAAAATTAGAAAAAGAACATTTAATTATTTGTTTTACTTTTTATTAATTCTGATTGGCAAACTGGTAGTCTGAGTCTGAATCAGTTAGTACATACATATGCAATCCATATGTACACACACACACACACATTTACTACATAATTTTAAAATGCATTGAACTATACAGGTAATTGGAATGACAACAGCCATATTCCATAATTATAGGTAAGATATTGAACTTATCTGGGGTTTGAGGTGTTGTGATGGTTAACTTTGTGTGTCAACCTGGCTGGGAAATGGTGCTTAGTTGTTTGGTCAAACACTAGCTAGATGATGCTGTAAAGGTATTTTGTGGATGTGACTCACCTTTGTCTTTAAGTAAAGGAGATTACCTGCAATAATGTGGGTGGACCTCATCCAATCAGTGGCAGATCTGAAGAGCAAAAACTGAGGTTTCCAGACAAGGAATTCTACTTCAAGACTGTAACACAGACATCCTTTCCTGAGTTTCCAGCCTGATGTCCTCACCTATAGATTTAGGAGTGAAACCTTAAGTGAGTTTCTGGTCAGTCACTGTACACTGTGGATTTAGGACTCACCAGCCCTGCAATCACACAAGCCAATTCCTTAAAATCTCTCTTCCCCTCTTTTATTTTTTCTCTATCCATAGATTACATACTGTATATGTAATGATAGGTAACATATATATAATAGACAAGTAGATACATAGATATAGAGACATAGATAATATTATAATCTTCCTCTATTGTTTCTATTTGTCTTAAGAATCTTGATGGATGCAGTGTGTTCTGGCTTACCACTTACCATCTATATAACCCTGGGACATTTCTTTGACATCTCTGAGTATCTGCTTCTTCATCTTTAAAATGACGATATATTTATTTTTATTTTTATCTTATTGTGTTAATAACACTTAACACGAGATCTACCCTCTTAACAGATTTTTAAGTTTTATAGGCACAGTGTCGTACACCAGATCTCTAGAACTTACTTGCCTTGCATAACTGAAATTTTATACCTGTTGATTAGTAAATCTCTACCTCGTCTTCCCCCTAGCCTCTGAAAACCACAATTTTATTCTTTGTCTCCATGAGTTTGACTGTTTTAGATACCTCATATAAGTATTAGTCCTTCTGTAACTGGCTTATTTCATTTAGCATATCCTCCAGGTTCATCCACGTTGTCACATATGGCAAGATTTCCTCCTTTGTAAGGCTGAATAATATTTCATCATATGTAACTAATAATACTTGTAAGTTTTTAATGAGGGATAAATGACATAAAGCGTAAAAAGCATACCTTAAAAGTGACTGTCGGGGCTTCCCTGGTGGCGCAGTGGTTGAGAGTCCGCCTGCCGATGCAGGGGACACGGGTTCGTGCCCCGGTCCGTGAAGATCCTACATGCCGCGGAGCGGCTGGGCCCGTGAGCCATGGCCGCTGAGCCTGCGCGTCCGGAGCACCGCAAAAAAAAAAAAAAAAAAAAGAGTGACTGTCACTGTATTGGTGCTCCTGAAAAGATAGTGACTATATTTATTGCTATTTATATGATTAAGTTTGAAAAGAAAAACTAAAAAAGACGAGCCTTTGTAAAATTGTTATCTGTTCTCCTAAAACTATAGGAATTAGGTCCAGAGTTCTTCTAAAACAACTGAAGTGTTAATTTTCTGATACAGTGAGCAAAACTGGAAAGTGAGCAATTACAATGATTAAATACATTTAAACATTAAACTTGACAGACATGGAGAAAGAGAAGCAGGAATCTCACACACGTGGCTATGGCAGACCCTGGCTCTCGGAAGACCTTAGCAAGGCTAGGAGAAAGGGTGTTTTTTTTTTTCGTTTTAGAAATTTTAGGGGACAGATGTTCTTTCTAGTTCTCCCCTCTTCCCATCTCCTTTCTCTACTGCATCCCCCAGTTTTCTATTGTGTTCCCCAGCCTCAGCTGTGCCACAGACTTGTGATACGTGAGTAGAAGGCACAACCTCTTCAGAGTGGTAGAAATTATTAAGGAGGGCAATGATGATGTTCAGTTTCCTGCATAGCTCCTTACTCCTCACTGGACTTAAGTCGAATTGGATTTGTAAAGTGTTTTGAGCTCCTCAGAGGCTGTTATGTAAATAGCAGGTGATACTTTAGTCCTGTATTGTTTTTGATGGATCTTTTGCCCTATAGGATCTGCCTTCTCCCAATTTCACCATCAAGAAGAGGTTCATACAGGAATAAAGACACAGACCTACTAGAGAATGGACTTGAGGATATGGGGAGGGGGAAGGGTAAGCTGTGACAAAGCGAGAGAGAGGAATGGACATATATACACTACCAAACGTAAGGTAGATAGCTAGTGGGAAGCAGCTGCATAGCACAGGGAGATCAGCTCGGTGCTTTGTGACCGCCTAGAGGGGTGGGATAGGGAGGGTGGGAGGGAGGGAGACGCAAGAGGAAAGAGATATGGGAACATATGTATATGTATAACTGATTCACTTTGTTATAAAGCAGAAGCTAACATACCATTGTAAAGCAATTATACTCTAAAAAAGATGTAAAAAAAAAAAAAGAAGAGGTTCATGACTTCTGTTCATCTTCAGTACTTAAATTTTCACCACATGAGAAGGCTAAGAAACCTACTCACAAAATGTAAGCAAAATACAGTGATAAACATTGAAAGTAAACAAAATCAAGCAAGCTGAAAAAAACAAAACAAAATCTCTTAAAATTTTGGTTAATCATGAATCTGGGATAAACTCTCTATGAGACGAAGATCCGACCAGAACATGTTACTAGCTGTCATCTGTAGTCAAGTAGCAGTTGGATCTCATCATTGGGAGGGTCTGGGCCACCTGAGGGTGGCCCAATGGAGGGTCTTTGCCACTTAACTCTGTGGGATGACCAAGCCAATTCATCTTGAAGAGCTCCATGTTTTTCATTGATTAAAGGAAGAAATAAATGCTACAAACGTTTGTGAGGATCGAATGGTACAATATATGTGAATGCAATTTGTTTATAGCATTTTACAATATACAAAATACTACTCCATGAAAAGTACCGAGGTGTTCCATAAAACAGTGGTTTATTTAGGGATAATATCTTTTAAGGCACTTGAAGTGTCCAGGAGAATGTTTTATTTTTAAAAAATTAACATTCAATCTTGCTTAGGCATCTTTTATTTGGTTTCAGTCCTCTGCTACTAAATCTCAACGATATTATTATGTACTTACATATCATAACCCCTTCTCAGTAAATGCCAGTGCCACATCAGATCTTTTTCAAAATAATTATTTTGAGCTGTGAGCTGGTCCACATTGCATGCTACTAAGGAGAACATCTGAAAGATTATTGAGTGGAAATAATTTGTCTCCTAGTTACTTTGCAGGTGTTTTAACTCAAAAGTTTGATCAACAATGTAAATATTACCTATTTAAGAACTTTTTTCATGGAATAGAATCATATAATAGTGTGCTCTTAAAACTTTAAACTATGTCCCTGTCTCTCTTCATAAAAATCAGGCCCCAAACAAGGGCTTCTGAAACTGTTTCTGAAAACCTGTCAAAATAATAAAAGACATGAGAGCATTAAAAATACATTGGAGTAAAAATATCTCTGAAATGAGGATGTCATTTCTTCTCTAATCATCTATTGCCATTAAATTGGAACACTGGTTGGATTTCAAATATAATAAGAGGTCTCTTAAATTTAACTGTCATATTATGTTACCCTATGTGATTTTATGAGATGTTGTGTTAGCAAAGAATGGGAAAGCACTGAATATAATTCAGAGTAGTATAAACTAGATAACGTGACTTGACAACTAAAATTTAAAAGGGAAAGTATTCACAGCAGTTTCATTTCAGATCTCCCTATCAAGTTATAAATCTAGCAGAGACGTTTAGTATGAAGGTTGGTAAGAATATATTTCCAGGAAATATATAAATCAAATTTCAGGAAAGATTCAAATTGTGTTGAGTAGTTTTAAGATACTTCTTGGTTTCAGAAAAATAATTTCTTTATTTAAGTGTTATAATGTAAAGTATGGCAAAAAAATTCAGTCTTGACAATACCATCACTAAACAATTTGAAACCAAATCCTTATTCTAACACTAAACAATTTGAAACCAAATCCTTATTCTAACACATTTCTTCCCGGAAAAGCAAGTGAGATGAGATCTCTAGCTTTGAATAATAGATATTTACATGGCAAAAACCATCCCTAATTGAAGACCCTTTTTAAAGCTATGATATTATTGTATTTAAATCATCAATATTTGGGGCATGGCTTACTTTACGAAGAGAAGATTCATTCTCTGCTGAAGCATAATTGCATTATCAGATATTAAGAAGAAGCCATAAACCACAAATGGAAATTAGCCCTCCAATGGCCATTTTATACTCTTAAGATTTTATTTTAACATTTCTGTTGTCAACCACAAGAGTAGCATGCTAAGATGGGAAATCCAAATTTCAACATCACTCCAACCTGAGTAAAATTTAAATGTATGAGCACTAAATTGAATAATCAATAATGGGTTTTTAGTCAGATAACCATCTCTTTGGCAGTAAATTGCATGTAGGCAAATCTATCTAAGCAACCTTCATCTTCATTAGTGTCACAGCTTTGCAGGATCTTTTAGAAGCCGGAAGATATTTTCATGTTTTCCATAGCTCCATTGTTTTTCAGCCTCCATTAAAAATTTGCAGCAACACTACCACTTTCATTGCCTATTCAGATTTGTAAATGGAATTTATTGCAAGCAATGCCATTTTACAGATTAAATTAATGTTATTATAAAGAGCTTTAAAACTCAAAGATATTTATGAGTCATGCTGAGAAAGGATCTGCACTCAGTTATAATGATTAATAATAAGTCCCCCAAGTCTTCACAGAAGAAATTGCCACGATGTGCATATTCTGAGCACAAAACAGATAACTATAATTCTAAAAGAGGAATTGAAGAAGCATTGCACCACTGATGCATCAGTTGGGGTTAGTATGGTATTGGTGGATTGAGTAGTTTTTGTTCTCAAAGTAGGTTGACCTGTGTATAGGCAAAGTTGAAAGTATTGCAAACAAAGTGTATGAGTATTTGAACATATATGTTTGTGGTGGACCATTATAATAATATTCCCAATCAATTTCACCTCTTTGAAGTAGGATATTGCTGGTTGCTGTTCCTGTCATCAACAGACGAAGTCTATTTGTCTATTCTCCTGTATATGGGCTAGCCATGTAACCTGCATTGGCAAACAGAATGTGACTCTTCTAGTCTTCAACTGAATGCACAAGTATGCAGGAGCCCAGCTGAGATGAGCTGAAGAATCACCTAGCCAACCTACACAATCCTGAGAAATAAATCGCTGAAGCCACTAAATCTTGGAGGGATATGTTTTACAGGAATAAATAAATTAAACAATATCATAACTAAATCACTTAAGCTTAACACTGGAATATTGCTACTAGTTTAACCTTGAGAATGACAATATATTTGTTATTTCTTAAATATGCTAAGTGTAGAAAATATTTCTGAATATTTCATATAAAATAATATCCTAATATAATATTCTTGTATTGAATATATACTTTGTTGTTATATTAGGAGTTTCATAGATGAAGGTGAAGTTCGCATCCCTGTTGCATGAATCAATTCTCTTCCACACACTGAGAGGATACAACTGCCTTTAACCAATAGGAGCAAGCAGTGCATGTTGGCAAGAAAAAATAACCAGGTTACCAGGTTTGAGGTAAGGGAGCATATTTTAAAGATATTCTAATAGTTGAAATGACTAATGATAATGTGGCAAAGAAAGGGAAAATGGGGCATTGACAGCCTGCTACACATGAGGTGGAGGAAGGTGAAGTAGTCTAAATCACTGTAATGGTAACAGCAAGATAAGCACAGGTGTTTCAAATTGCACAGACTGGAATTTTTCTTATTGGCTTCTAAATAAATGTGTGGTGTCCCTTTGCTCCTATTTGAATATAAAAGTTTGAGAGAAGGAGCAAACAAATAAGAAAAAACGTTAACAAAAGATAGAAAACTTGGGACTTCCCTGGCGGTTCAGTGGTTAAGACTCTGTGCTTCCACTGCAGGGGGCACAGGTTTGATTCCTGTTCGGGGAACTAAAGATCCCACATGGCGCGACCAAAAAAATAAAAGAGAAAACTAGATAATGTACGAATCTTCCTAAGTGGCTACAAGGATAAGAGGAGGACTTGTTAGATTTATTGGAAGGAGCTACCCAAATGAGGATGAGTTGTGGTGACTTTGTTTTGTTTTGTTTTCTGAATGAGCCCAAAAGACAATCAGTAGTAAATAACTTTCTTGGGAGCAAGTGGAAGTTTATACCTAAAATCTAGAGTTAACTGGTTTTGTGTTTGGAGATTTAGTAGAAAGAAAAATGCTGAGTCATTCTGGAAAAGTAAACTTTACATGAGTCAACTTTGTTTATATTTTTTTTATACGTTTATTTATTTATTTTATCCATCTCTGGCTGTGTTGGGTCTTCCCTGCTGCGCACAGGCTCTCTCTAGTTGCGGTGAGCAGGGGCCGCTACTCATTGCGGTGTGAGGGCTTCTCACTGCGGGGGCCTCTACTGTTGTGGAGCACCAGCTGTAGGCGCCCGGGCTTCAGTAGTTGTGGCACACAGGCTCATTAGTTGTGGTGCATGGGCCTAGCTGCTCTGCAGCATGTGGGATCCTCCCAGACCAGGGCTCGAACCCATGTCCCCTGCATTGGCAGGCGGACTCATAACCACCGTGCCCCCAGGGAAGTCCCTTAAAAATAAATATTTGCCTGAGGAGGCATTGCAATTATATTATCATTTCTAGTAAATTGATCATTTGGGTTTGGAGTCAGGGTTTGGGAATGTAAAATAAAAACCCCAAATCATTATTTTACTATAATAAAATTTTTGAAATAAAAAGATTGGTGATAACCTAGTGTTCTCAGTCAAGTTCCTGTTCTCAACCTAGAGAAGCTCAAGTTTTTAAATTCTGTGGAGGGAACTAAACGGGTAGATGGTGAGTGAGGGCAGGAAAACAAAAGGCAGCCAGACCTCAGGAACAGATGGGAGGGGAGGTCAGCCTGCAGTTCTCCCACCCAAATCTCTCCTGTTTAGACCTAGAAATGTAGGCAATTAGCTGGAAGAATCATGGAATTGCTGACACTATTCTATAAACTCCAATAAGCCATAGAACCAAATCTATATTAATATTCAAATTGATGCTGACAAGCACCACCAGGTGGCACCACACTGCAGTTGGGACTTGAGTGGATTTGATCCTCATCCACACTCAAAGGTGTTCCCACGTATTGCTCAGGATCATCGTAATAATTACATCAAGCTCTCTATAACACCCATTAGATAAATGAATTTTCAGATTCCTCTTGGAGTTTTACTGTGTACACCAAAAAGAACAAAGCCTAGACCTCCATGAGTTTTACTATCTGCCTAGTCCATGTGATTTAGAGACAAAGGGATTTTAGCTAATTTAGAAAACCTACATAGGTTAGCACCATACTCTGAAAATCACCTGAAGACTTACCCATCCAGTGAGAATGTTTACTTGGGCCAATAACCTTCCAACAGAGGAAAAGTTTAAAAAAAATCCCCCCATTAAAAGATATATATCAAAGAAATAAGTTGGTCAAAATATAGGAGAAAACGAGAACCTAGAGGACATTTGCTGACCTTTAAGAAACAGCAAGGAGGAATTCTGTTTTCTTGTGTGGAAAACTAACTTCCTTACAAACCAACATCTCACAGATAACAATTGTAATATCTGGGCAAAATATGGGGATCTGAAAAGTAAAGACAAGCACGCCAGGTTTGAAGAGGACCCATCCAATATCTAAAGGAAATTATTGGCCAGGAAAGTTTCCTGTTTTGCGGGCTTTACACCGAAGGCAGTGACATAACATAGGAAACTCCAATAGAGTGCCTTTCATTGTTCTGGCCGGAAAAAGAGAGAGCTGTGCCAGTCAGGATGGGATCTCAGAAAGGAGACAGTGAGATCCAAAAAGAGAGAAAGGACTCAAAACTTCTATGTTTAAATACTGCCCAAGTTGCTGGCTCACTTCTGAAACATGCATTCGCGGGGTAGGATGAAAACAGTACAAACTAGGATTTGATATACAGCAAGGAAAATGAAGGCTTGAGATGCTGTCCACTCAGGCAAAGCAAAGGTTTCCATTTGAGTCTAACCAGGTTAATTTTCTTCTAAAGCAAAAACATCAACCCTCTTCAGAGGACTAGAACAGTATCCACAGACTCTCCATAACTTTAAGCAATTAAACTTGAAAATTTAGACAAATGTACAGATCCCTAGGAAAATAATACTTACCAGATGTCAAGAATGATTTTGAATCTATAGTAATTGTAATATTGACACAGGGATAGAAAAATAGAGCAATGAAAGAGAAGAGAGCCCAGAAACACATCCTTGTATCCACTGATACTCAACTTACAACAAAGGTCTAACTACAGAGAGGGAGGGAAACATATGGAAAAAAGTGAAATTAAACACCTACTTTGCACAAAAATCATCTTGAGATGGGTCTAAGCCTAAATGTGAAGTGTAAAATTATTAACTTTTTGAAGATAATGTAGAAAAAGATCTCCTTACCTTGGGTGGAAAAATTTTCTTTTAACCTAGAATAGAAAACACTAAGCAATAAAGAAAAAAGTAATAAATTCAACCATATTAAAATTAACTTTTGTTTCTCAAAAGATACCATAATATAGAAATGCCAATTAAAACCACAATGTACAGCCACCAGATTGGCAAACATTTTAAAATTTCACATTACCAAATATTTGTTGATGATATGAAGCAATTGCAGTATCTATACACTTCTGCCAGACATAAAAGTTCATCCAACTGCTTTTGAAAATATTATATTATATCCAGTGTATTTGAGGAAATTGTGATTCTATTTTTGATTATACACTAGGTACCTGGAAACTTTTTTTTTTTAACAGCCCCAAACTCGAAACAACATAATTTTCAATCAACAGTGGAATGGAAAAATAAAATATGGCATGTTAATCACTGGAATACTATACAGCAGTTATACTGGGCACTGGTACAAGATATGCTTGACATTGGTCTATAAAGAGATAAGAAGCTTGAACCCGAATAAAATAATCAACTACTTCTCAAAGCACGCTAGATTTTGTTTGTTTTAGCAAGATTTTCTCAATGGATATACAGTACATTGATTCACAACCTTGTGTTTTCATTTACATTCATTGTGGACTGATCACTTGAGAACAAACTCCTTTGAGTGGCATTAATATACAGCAAGGAAAATGGGCAAACTAGATCTGCATACTATAACATAACCATAAAAACATGTCTAACAAAGAAACAAAACATAGAAATTCACACAATATATTTCCATTACTTTAAGATCTAAATGAGAAAAAACTAATCTATATTAACAAGTGTATTAAAACAAGAAAGAAAGAAGATGAAAAAATGATTACCATAAAATGCTTCTTTATGAGGTGTATTGTGTGTGCGAACATAAAAGGACTAATGGGGGAATCTCAGAGGTGCTGTAACTGTTCTATCCTTTGATTTGGTTGATGATTATATGGATGTATATTTCATAATTATTTTTAATACTTATGAAAAAAGCATGCTTGGGAGTTCCCTGGTGGTCAGTGGTTAGGATTCGGGGCTTTCACTGCCATGGCCTGGTTCAATCGCCTGGATCGTGAACTGAAATCCCTCAAGACCCATGGCACAGCCAAAAATAAAAAGAAAGAAAAGCATGCTTTATGCAGTTCTATATGTGTGTACTATATCTCATATTAGACAAAATAAGAACAAGGAAATGTGTGTGTAATGTCTAAACAAACAAACAAAAACTGTTTCGGGCAAAAGCAAAAGGTTAGAAAAGGGATAGTTTAAATAAAAAGAAGGGGTTTGTCCTTTGTCCAAAGAAAATCACACGTATCTGATTTGAACAGAGCAATAATTTTAAAAAATGTAGACAGTCACATTAGGCCAGTTGAAGAATCCAGAATGAAAGGGAATTTGAGATTGTTGCACATTGCCTTAGAACTGCTGAAAATAATGAGGTGGCTCTGAGATAAAGGCAAGACAAAAGGAGGAAGATACATAAAGGCATGAAAGCATCCCCATATGGCTATATTAGCCAGTCTTTGGAGGTTATGGGGAAAAAAGTCTTAGCGAGGTAGCTACAAATGATCTAAGAAGAAGGAAGGGAGGGAGGGAGGGAGGGAAAAAGTAAAGGAAGCAATAAAACGATAATATAGTCACCCCCCCAAAAAAAACCCCACAAAAAACCTTCAAGAAAGGGGAGAAAATACAAAACAGAAAAGTTGCCTATAGAGAAATAAAATCTGGAAACCACAGAGAAGAAAAAGAACATGATGAGGATAGAATGTATTGAGCAGAATAAAGTGAATACAAATGGGTGGACCACTATCTATAAACTCCTAGTGCCCAAAAGAATAGACCTCAGTGACTGAAGATCGGCATCAGCTCTGGATGAGACTAGGGCTTCCCAGTAGTGGCTCCTAGTGGTCTGGTGTCTTGTTGACTGAAAAGAGAAGTGCCTGTCCCCATGCTTGTACCATGTAATAGTGAGATGGGGACAGAATGATTATGATACACAGCTGTTCAAAAAGTGAGGGAATGGGAAGCATGTAGTAGTCGGTGATCTAAAGCAATTTTGAAAGTCAGTCAAGCATCTGGTGATAAGCCTGTGGCTACCCTTGACTAGCAGAAAGAAGAGTGGCACAAGGTGTGAGCAGAGAGAGGACAAGCTGAAACCTCCTCGCACTTCTACACCTGTCTGAAATTCCTTCTAACAATGCCTCTCAGAGATCAATGGTCCCTGAGGGGTGCCAGGCCACAGTTTCTTAACAGTCTACAAGGACATAAGTGTAAAAGTTAGAATAAATATTTAGAAATTTTATAGTGACTTGATCACCCAAGGGTGTGACCAGTGGAGTGTGGGTGTTATCAAAGTTGTGTGGTGCATTACATATGCAAGCAGAGTGGAAACATTACACAACATATGACACTGTAAGTTTAGGGTGCTATATAACTATAATAGAGCCAATTTACTGTAACTTTTCATTTGTAGAAGTATTTAAAATTTTCATCAAGGTTCTTTAAAGAATTTATAGTTTAATATTATTAGTTACATTAGGGAAGTAAACATTGCCTTCTTCATTAATTTTTACCCTAATTTGCATATGGTAAAGCAAGCTTCAACTTTGTGAATGCAGCAGTGGGAATAAACCAAATGATAACAATAGAAATGATTCTGAAGAAATGGAGATCAAATGAGTTCATACCAGTTTTACTTAAAAGTATGACTCTCATGTATTGACCATAATTGATGGTAAATTGCTGAACCAACATTGTATTATTTGTGGAAATGGAATAGCTAATGAGGTAGTTAAGCTTTCAAAAGTTAAATGGCATTAACATAAAATGCAAAAAGTATTAAGTTAAAAACCAAAGAACTATTATTAAATTAAAAAGTCAACAGAAGCAAATGTTGAATATTTTACACTAAACATGAGTGCATTGCTGGCTTCTTATAAAGTAGCACTTTGGGTTGATAAGACTAAGGAAAACATAAACAATGCCAAAGACCTTAATGAAATACTGCAGTAAATGTGTTCGCTTGGAAATGTTCAGTGACTGCTGCAAAAAAAGGTAATTCAAGTACTACGTTTCGATGACACACCATATTTGAACATATTTAGATACTGAGGAGTTAGAAGAATAAATAGTGCTAGCAAAGTATTTTTCATTGCAGCTTAATTGTTGCACAAATCTTGTTAAAAGGGCATTTCTTTCAGTATATGGAAAATTTAAGTTTGTTGATTTTACAGTGGAAAATTTCTCTCTTTTTTGCTTAATTTTTAACAAACACAACTACCGCTGCACTATATGAAACTATGACTTCTTGCATTGCTGACGAATGTGGTTTGGAAGTTAAATTTTGGGTGCAAGTATATTCTAATGGTGCAGCTGCAATGGCAGGAAAACATCCTGGAGTAGTTCTCCTGATTAAGGAGCTTGTACCAGAATGTAAAGCAGCACAATGTTTCCTCCATCAAAAATATTACGTTAAAAAAAAAAGTCATTTTAACTAAAAAGTGTGTTTAGTGATGTAGTAAAATTATAAGTTATGGAATGGCTAATGGGTTAAATTTGATATTCTTCTTCTTTAAGTGATTAAACAGAAAATGATTATAAATAGCTATCAGTGCAAGCTGAGCTACTAAGTTTATTGAAGTTAAAGGGTCTATCAAGAACATGTGCACTAAGATCTCATAACGTTTTTGGCAGGTAAGAAACCAGTTTGATTGCAACTGTGAACCAGATGTGAACAAAGCAGCCGTATCTGTTTATTTGTCTGATATATTTGTCATTTTTAATAACCCTATTGCTTATGCAAAAACGAAATGCAACATTTTTTCAATGGTAGAAAAAGTAAAAGAACAAAAGCAAAAGTGAGAAGTTGGAGGCTTTCAACAAACTGTAATGACATGTTCCAAAATTTAACTGATTTTAAAGAGGTAAATGGCGACACTGTTATTATATATATATCTGCCAAATTTATCATGGAACACCGTATAAATTTTGTAGGCTATCTTAATTTTTTTTAATCCGGGGAAGATCTGTTCATAGGAGATTCATGGATCCAGAATCCACTTATTTCATTAAACAATAATATAAACTAAACCATAACTCTACAACATTAGAATTGCTACTAATGTTGGATTGAAAACACTTTTTGAGCACACAACATAACTTGCTTCCTTTTTAATAAACATGAAAAATAAATATCCTTAGTTTGCTGAAATTGCTTTAAAATTTCTTCCCAGAACAGAGCTTCTGGGAAGGGAAGCTTAGTAAGACTGGTTTCTCTACTGGGTACTATTAAAACAAAACATAGAAACAATTTAGCTATGGTTATGCCCTGTGAGTAGCACTGCCATTAATCCGACCTGTTTTAGAGAAACTAAATGAGAAGTGAACTCATTTGTCTCATTAAAAACTTTCAATATTGGTGGAGCAGTGTTCATTTAGTGTACCTATTAGCATCTAATATGGGATCACTATTTTATTCCTGAGAGTTTTCTTTTGTTATGAGGGGAGACTACATGTTGTGAAATTGTAATCCCCAATTTCATTCCCAAATGTACACTTCATAAACAGTGTGTATGGTTTTGTAATTTCTTTCCTATGCTATGTATGTTCTGATTACATTTATTAAATTTAATGTTATTGCTATTGAACCAAAAAAAACTTTTTAGAGAAGGATTTAAATAAAATGGTTTTTAAAATTCTATTCTAAACAGCTGGAATGACTAGAAGAATTTGGAAATTTATTAAAGTGAAATAGTGGACTCGAAATAAATTTAAAAAGTGGAAGATGCCAGCGTGAAAAATAAATTGATAAAATAAAGTTTAAACAAGATTGAGGACACTGTGCAATGATGACTTCAAGTGTAAGAAAGAAGATTGAGGAAGAATGGCCTTCAAGTCCGAGACTGGAAAGTGATTCTGAAAAGAGAATTTCAAGTCATTATTTCCTACTGGAGAAGCAGTGAGTCATCTGATTGGTCCACTTGAGGTAAGAAACTGGGTACATGGAGATTAAGCTCTGTGCTTCCTTTCTCACTTTGCATCTCAGATGTGTACTCTTGTTCATTCCTTCCCATCCCATAAACTGAAGACAAAGATTTGGTCCTCATGGAGTGAGGTCTCAGCTTTACAGCATAGCCTATGACTGTATGATTCATAAGGTACAAACTTCCACTTTGGTCAGGACAAAAGCTGATATTCTGGTCTCCATCTGCTTGGCCCCTTTGTCCACCTAATTTTGGACAGAAATCCGGCAAGTGGCATTTGTCATTGTCAAGTCCAAATGCTTACTAAGACAACTTTGCAAGTCAAAAGCTGAAAATGTGAGAGGGGAATTCCTCTTTCATCAAAATAGTTTTCTCTCCCTCTTTGTCACTTTGTCTTATGTATCTTTACATCTATTAGTTATCTATCTATCTATATCTATCTATCATCTATCTATCTATCTATCTATCTACCTATCTCTATCATCTATCTATTTACCTGTATCTGTCTATCTAATAGTATAGTCCTAAGACTGGTATCCATGCACCGAGTTATGTCATAAATACTTTTGATAACACTCTCATCCATATTTCACTATCAGAAGCAACATTATGTTTTGCAATTTAACCTGTTGTAAAAGAAAATATTCTTGTTATTCTGATTTCCTAAATATTTTTTGTGTCACATGGAAAGTTCTTCTGTACTTACCAGTTACCGCAGGGATGGTCATAAAAGGGGGAAATAATGCCATCTTTCCAGCTACTTCAGCACACTTTTAAATACAAACTTTTCATACTCTGCTCCATTCACAGGAGTTCTTGTCAACATGTATTATACGTGAATAACACAAAGACTCAAAGACATTCCCTCTGGTTAAATAAAACCTAACAGCTTTCCAGAACATACAGGATTAATCACACATAATAATTATACAAAGTGATAATACACTTATTATAAAAGCATATACACACCATTAAGCAAACATTGGTATACACTTCTAGGAAAGGAGGGAAATAAACATTAATTGGTGATGATACGGGGAAGAAAAAGACACCCAGAAATATAAATTCTCATTTTCACTTCTGAAATATTTTGGGTCTAGAGATTTTAAAGTTTGGGTTCTTCTGTGTCTGTGCTGGTTCCTCTTGTCAAGGAATCATCTGCAGGGAAACATTTGGCCTTAACAGTCCACCGTCAGCCTGGCACATAGAGCAGATTACTAAGCATCTTGTCTTTCATTTTCAATTTTCTGCTTTTAAACACTTCTTGATGCCAAAAAAGTCCAGTGAGACTGAAAGCCAAAGGAGGAATTTTTTTTTTTTTTTTTTTTTTTTTTTGCTGTACGCGGGCCTCTCACTGTTGTGGTGTCTCCCGTTGCGGAGCACAGGCTCTGGATGCGCAGGCTCAGCGGCCATGGTTCACGGGCCCAGCCGCTCCGCGGCATGTAAGGGACTTCTTTGGTTAACTACATGTTATGCTAAAGGAAGCAGCCTTTTAAAATTTGATTTTGTCAGTCTAAAGCACCAAATCCAAACCAATGTGGCAAAGAAACTTTTGGTGCTCACCAATTATGTTTCTCTGAAATGAATCTTGAGTCACTTTATCATTTAGGTTGTCCATCACATTGAGGAAATGACAGACTGTATTCCTTTTATATCCCTAGGTTTTCTTGGAGTGCTAGTAAATTCACCTCCTAGTTCCTCCCATCAAAAAAGTAAACACATGTATACATTACCGGTGTCTATACTGGTATCTTGCATATTTCTCCAGATAATTGCTGGGTGGATATAGCTGGAAGTGTTCACCCTCTATGTGGTTCACCGGCATTTCTAGCAGTAAGAAAGCTATCGCTAGAAGGTGTAGTCATGTCTTATTAATCCCTTTGACTTGAGAGACAAGCTGCATCATGGTGTGTACTCTGGGACTTGAGCTTCTCCGTTCTCTGAGAACCCTCCACCAATATGCATGAATACATATTCTGAGAGCTCCAATATTTTGAGAAAGAAATCCAATTCATGTAATAATGCTATACTACATAATACTTTTATCACAGTTAAACTTTTAGAACATAAAACCTCTGAGCTGAGAACCAAGAATTTTAAGTTATAAGCCCAGTTCTACTGCTAACTAACTATATGGTTTGGGGCGTGCTAATTATCTACTCTTAAGTCTCAGTTTCCCTCCTCATAAATAAGAAAGACAGGCAGATAATGTTTCTAAGCGGTTCAAGTGAATGCATGACAAAAGGGCATGGGGGTTTTGGTGACTAAAGGTGTGGAAATTCTTTTTTGTTTTTAAAACAGTCTGTCAGTCTGTTAGCTGAACAACACACACTTGATTTGGATTTAGCTTGGGAGGTCTTAGTCTGCAATTTTCACTTTTATAAGAAGCTTTTTGGGGACTTCCCTGGTGGAGCAGTTGTTGAGAGTCCGCCTGCCAATGCAGGGGACATGGGTCTGATTCCTGGTTTGGGAAGATCCCACATGCCGTGGAGCAACTAGACCCATGCACCACAACTACTGAGCCTGTGCTCTAGAGCCCTCGAGCGACAACTATTGAGTCCGTACGCCACAACTACTGAAGCCCGCATGCCGCAACTACTGAACCCACATGCTGCAACTACTGAACCCCCCTCACCTAGAGCCCATGCTCTGCAACAAGAGGATCCACCACAATGAGAAGCCTGCGCACCACAACAAAGAGTAGTCCCCACTCACTGCAACTAGAGAAAGCCCACGCACAGCAACGAAGACCCAACGCAGCAATAAATAAATAAATACAATTTTAAAAAAAGGCTTTTTAAGCCCTTTCTAATGCAAGTTCCTTTGATTCTATAAAAGTCCTCTACATTGATCTTAAGACTAATTTAGCACTATAAAACCAAAGGTAGACATGTCTTATAGAAGAAAAGTAACAGAGATCTGGAAGGTTATTTGTGTGACAGCTTTTGGCTGTATAGCCTGAATAAAACTTGTGTTTTTCCAAACTTTATAGTGCATAACATAAACAGGAACCATCAATACAGAATTTTCCCATTAGCAGCACACACAGAAGGCCATTAAGAGTGCCAACATATTGGTTGGTGAACCTCATTATCCATTCCCCTTTTTCTGCATTGATATTTTATTCTCAGTCTGCTTTCTGGCTCTCTATGCAGGAATCATTAAATTCATAAGAGGCTCAGATAGTTATATTTTAGCTTCTTGTCAAATATTTACATGTCATGGGTAGAGTCTTTCAGAGGAGTTGTGATTAGTTGCCAAGGAATATCAAAAATCAAATGCAATTGTTAGTATTTAAAGTTTTTTTCTGTTTATTTCTGCAAATGCAGAAGATAAACAGTGTCCGTTCAAAGTAAACTCCAGAGTACATATAATTTACAAAGATGGTAGTCCCCCAAAGTTTTGCATTGTTCAAAACACATGAAATAGTGCTGGGTTTTCAGCCAGCTCTTTGGGGTTAATAGTGCCACGTGTGAAGAATCAAGTAACTGCCTTGCCCTCTGGCCACTTTGAGACGAATTAGAAACTTCCATTGAAGAGCTTAAAATGTAATGGAGACTTACAAGTGAAGAAAATAAACCTAAACAGAACAAATGCAATCACAGTTGTGAAGGGAACAAATTCTGAATTCATATTTGGAATAAACAGGAAAACAGACAACTGGAATTTGAGAGAGAATAATAAAAGCACAGTATAAGGAATACAAGCTACTGTTCTACAAGATGCTGTCTTGAGTGATGTTCAGAAGATCGTGATTGAAAGCAACCATTTGTCTCAGTCACTTGAGAACTATTTACTAACATTACTCTCCCTGCCAAATATTTTCCCGTCATTCCCACTAATGTGATTAGGAAGCTAAATCCACCCAATGATTGTTCCCAGTTGTTGACAAACACTACTTGCTCTATGGATTTGTTAATTCCCCCCTCCCTGCTTCTAAGTCAAAGGTAGGAGTAGAGAACCCCTGTTTATTCTTGAAATGTGCTTTCTTTGTAAGAGATGGCATTAATATTTGCTCTATGGTTGTTACCCCTTCTCTTCTCCCTCCTTCTTTTCCTTCCTCTGCTTCGCTCTTCATCTTCTTTTTTCTTTATCATTGTTTAGACATACTTTATTGCTGAGTATTGTTGAGGTTTTCACAAAATACAATAATAAATACTATCTCTTCTGCCAGTAAAATACAATCTGAGGGGATCCTGGAACAGAAAAATCATAAAAATATAAATAAAACAATAAGAAATAAAAATCATAGAAATAGAACATCCATTTGACAGAGATGTAAAGGCAGCTTTGTGTAGTAGATAGACCACTGGACTGAGAGCTAACAAATCTGAGGTCTGGTCCTTGCTCTACAAGTAATTAACTATAAGACTGAAAAACTGATTTTCTTACCCTAAAGGTGATTGAAAGAAAGCAGTACAAAATATGGTGAGTGCTGTAAGAGAAAAGCCAACTATTTGCTATATGTACAGGGAAAGGTTTTGTTCTTGCTTGGAAAAAACAAGTAAGATATAGAAGAATCATGGGGAAAATGGCATTTGAACTGAGCCTTGAAGATTAGGATGAATTCTAGTTATCAGAAAAGGGAAAGAAGAGGGGAGGAAGAGAGGCATTTCAAATTGAGACCACAATATCAGCTGTGTGTGTGTGTGTGTGTGTGTGTGTGTGTGTGTGTGTGTGTGTGTGTATACACATACATATATATATATGCTATTATTCAGTAACACAGAAAGGTCTAGTTCAACAAACGCATAGAACGTTCTCCTCGAAATTTGTAATATTGACTATGGTAATTCCCAGTGGCCTCTTAAGTGATGCTAAATTTTCTTGGCAATTTAAAAATGCAGTTTAATGCATACAATGGCACAAATAAGTTTTCTGCAGAAATTTCCTTAGTTCTTAATATTTATATTTTAATGGCCATCATGGGCAAAGATTATGCTTTCAATCAATATTTAGTGAATAGGGTTCAGTTTCTTTCAACTGAGGTGTTTTCATGTCTTATCTATATTATTGTTAGATTTATTAAATTTTGCTTTTTGTTATTATTGTGCTATTTTGCATCACCAATTAAGGAAAATGGATCAATGATTCAAAAGGGGGAAATGATACCTAAAAGTGGGTAATAAGTAGTAAATATGAGAAAACATACCATGAATAGGACACTGGTGTCAGAAAACAATGGAAACCTATCAGGTACTAGAACAAGTAACTCTGAAAGTCTGAGGAATTTCTCAAGAACCCACAATGGAAGACTAAAAGTACGAATTGCAGTGACGTATATTGGAAAAATAAGATTTTACTGGGCCATCAACCCACCAGTCTCTAATACTCACTGCCTTGTCTGCTATGAAACATGGGCAGGATGCCTTCCATGCTTTCACAATTTTTTTTTTTTTTAACAGAGCACAGTGACCTCTCAGAAACTAGCAAACGATTAAAGACAAAGTTATTCTAGGAGAGGAAAAAGAATGAAACATTGGAAAATTTTCTCTGTCACATGCCCCTTTGGGTAAGTAATGTATCATTTCAACAGAATGTAGTATCAAGGAACAATTACTGTCATGGCTATGTACCGACACCTTGCTTTACAGCTGGAGGGAACCACTGAGGCTCAGTGCTTGAAAATGTACTGGTGACATGTAAGCCTCAGGAAGAAGGTTTTTGTTTTGATCATCACTAAAAAAATCATGCTACAGAAAAAGGAATATTTTATTTAGAATAAGGCAATTTTCCTAGCTGTCACATGGATTTCAAAATGCATTGGGATTAGAACTCATGGACCACTGAAGTACATGTTTGACAAGAAAGGGAAACTCAATAAAAGGGTTTACACCTGAATGATGATTCCTACATCATTTTATTTGCAGAGATCAATGTGCATTCAACAATGTATCTGAAAATCTTAATTCCATGTAGAATAGAATTTTGAAAACTGAGACTATGTACAACCTTGTTATTCTACACAATTGCACAATTATGTACAATATGTGTACTTCTTTGGGCAGGATGTATCTTTATTTTTCACCCTGAAGTATGCTATTTTGAGGGGTAAGTTGTGCATCAGGGATGAGACAAAAATGTGGCCTTTCAAGGCACTGAAAATGGCAGAAAAAAATACTTGCTATGATTGATTTCAAGAAGAAAGCTCAAAAAGATGTAATGCACATCTTGAATAGCGTGAAGTTATCATTTTCTGGACATCATGTGAGTGTTTTTAGCTTGAGAATGAGCTCTCAGTATTACTTAGGACTCTATGGTACAAATGACAATCACTTTTCTTTTTTTTTTTTTTTAATTTTTTTTTTAAATTAATTTATTTTTTATTTTATTTATTTTTTTGGCTGCATTGGGTCTTCATTGCTGCACGCGGGCTTTCACTAGTTGTAGCAAGCAGGGACTACTCTTTTTTTTTTTTTCCGCTGTACGCGGGCCTCTCACTGTTGTGGCCTCTCCGGTTGCGGAGCACAGGCTCCGGACGCACAGGCTCAGCAGCCATGGCTCACGGGCCCAGCCGCTCTGCGGTATGTGGGATCTTCCCGGACCGGGGCACGAACCCGTGTCTCCTGCATTGGCAGGCGGACTCTCAACCACTGAGCCACCAGGGAAGCCCCACTTTTCTTTTTTTAATCTTTACCATCACCTAATGATACCCTTCACCCACTGAAAAAATAAATTAGTTACATATTATAAAAATGAGGTAACAGAATATGAAGAAATGTAGTTTAGTACTAAATGGAACTAAATAGCATATTGAGTTCATTCTTTTTGTCTTCTTATAGTCTTTACTGCTCTCAAAAGTTGTCCAAAGGGCTTCCCTGATGGTGCAGTGGTTGAGAGTCCACCTGCTGATGCAGGGGACACGGGTTCGCGCCCCGGTCCGGGAAGATCCCACATGCCATGGAGCGGTGTGGCCCGTAAGCTATGGCCGCTGAGCCTGCGCATATGGAGCCTGTGCTCCACAACGGGAGAGGCCACAACAGTGAGAGGCCTGCATACCGCAAAAAAAAAAAAAAAAAAAAAAAATGTTGTCCATATACTATGTACTGTCTAGTTCAACTTGACAAAAATGTAGTTAAAAGATTACAAGCTCTCTCAATATAGGCATTTTCATGACAATTACATGTTAATTGTGATTTTTATCATTGTGTTGTATTTCTTGAAAATGAAAATGATATGCTTCTTGATTTAGTATTTATTACTGCATTGAAAGTAGTCTTTTGTGAGAACTCCATTCTTCATCAAAATGTCTATTGTCTTATTATTTTTCCCCATTATCACTTTAATCCAGCCTCACTGCTTTTTGGACTTGCCAAGTCCAAAGCCTTTACTCAGCAGTTCCCTGTGCCTGGATCACTCTTACTCCAGAGATATCCACTTGTCTAATCTCTCACCACCTTCATGGCTTTGCTCATATCTCACCTTCTCAATGAGGACTGACTTGAAAGTTCTGTCTCTACATGGCTTCACAAAGCATTTGTTATCTCTCTTACTCTGTTCTACTATTTTATAACACATCACTTTCTAATGGACTCAGTAATCTACTTATTCATTACATATATAATTTACTGTCTGTCTTTCCTCTTTAACTTACACGTTTTTCAAGGGCCAGAAATTTTGTCTGCTATATCCTATGGACTTAATGTATTTAAGTATCTAGACTGTAAGCAAATACTAGATATTCAATACATATACTAATTGATTAGTTACCAAAGAGTTATAATCATGAGTTAAAGTTGCCTTGCTGAAAAAAAAATACAGAGTTATAAGAGAAACTAACTGGATGTGGACACTGACAAATGGCCCAAGCTATCAACAGGCCAGATGTGAGACCTTTGTGAAAGACCAAAAACCAAGTAATCTTGCTCTCCTATTTAATAATGAACACTATTTATAATAATACCGTGATATAACATCATGCTTTATTTTGATAAGTTTACATCATGATAACTTTTTTAATTTGGATAAAATTGGCACCCGTTTTTTTTTTTTTTGGCCAAACATCCATAAAATTGTTTGCATATGCTAAATTATTGAGAAACCTTAGCCTACTGTATATAAGCCCTAAGAGATGATGTTAGAGAATAAAGTTTAGACAAGGTTGTAGACAGAAGTGCTTTCAAATAATCAGTAAGAATTAATGAGAACCAGCATCAGAGGTAACACCAAGCAGCTGACTGATATGAGAAAAGAGTTATAGATATTTCCCAAACCCCTAGTCTAACTTGGGCATTGAGATGGTTTCCTACGCAATTTTGAACAAATATGTGATCTTTTACACTTATTTTTGCTTAATCATCTTTATATGCCAGGGATATCGAAAGATAACATGGATGAGCCTAACATAAAATTGAAAATATTAGCAATAAAAGACTGTATATATTAATAGATGAGGAAACAGATACCAATATCCATATATAGGTAAAATCATTCCATTTTTATTGAACTAAGAATCTGGCAATATTTTACAGGAACAAAGTAAGCAGACGTCTACTGGTAAAAGATCTAGTTGACCTAACTTTCACTATACTCATATTAACCTAACGACTCGGATTCATCGTTAGATAACTATTACCTTGCAAAAGACAAACACAAACATTGTAAAACACTGGCACATTGGGTTCATAGTGAGAGCGGAGGTAAACGTGGTGTAGGGTCACAAGAAGTACGTGGAAGAAAGAACTAGGAAATAAAGGAGATAAGCATAGAGTGTGTCCTGGATAGAAGATGTGAGTAAGCTTAGAAATATACAGGGCAACCTGATCCTCGTTATTTCAACAACTTATTATTCCTTCCTAAGTTTTCCACTGTCTTCTTCACTTTAAAGAGGAGTGAAAATAACAACCCTGATAGCACAAAGTGAACAAGTTGCTCATAAAGAAATAGGACCAGCGCTACTGGCAAAACGGGGACTTACTGTGTAAGAGGGCTGCTGTTCTGGTAGTTTGGGTGAATATAATAGTTTATTTGCATGACTGTGGACTGAGATGACAAGTCCTTATGTTAGCTAAGAGAATGATTGATTTTTTAAATTGGGTAAGAATTAACAATTATACATTCCTGCTATGTGCTTGGCACTGTCCTGTTCTCTGTGAAAGGTATCTTATTTCATCCTCTCAAGAAACATGAGAGGGAAATTTTATTAAAACCAATTACAGACGAAACAACTGAATCTCAGAGAGGTTAAGTCACTTTTCTAAAGTGTATAAAAGCTTTCATAAATTACACTGTAGTGCTAATTCATTTGAAAATTTTCCCCTGAAACTCTGTGTTAAAGGACATAAAGCCTCTTTTAGAAGCTTTACTTGACTTACAGTCTATGAATCCAGAAATTTCTCACAAATCCACAAAAGGAGAGTTTTCTTCTCATCCTTTATTTTTCGGTTTAACTGTTACTTTCTCAGGCCTTCATGAAAAGGTGCTCAAAATTACTAATCACGAGAGAAATGCAAATCAAAACCACAATGAGATAGCACCTCACACCTGTCAGACTGGCTCTCATACAAAAGAAAAGAAATAACAAGTGTTGGTGAGAATGAGGAGAAAAGGGAATGCTCATGCACTGTTGGTGGGAATTTTAATTGGTACAGCCACTATGGAGAACAGTGTGGAGTTTCCTCGAAAAATTTAAAATAAAACTACCATACAATCCAACAATTCCATGTCTGAGTATTTACCCAAAGGAAAAAAACCCACTAATTTGAAAAGTTACATGCACCCCAATGTTTATTGCTGCATAATTTACAATAGCCAAGATATGGAAGTGCCCATCAATAGACAAATGGATAAAGAAAATGTGATATATATACACACACAATAGAATACTACTCAGCCATAAAAAAGAATGAAATCTTGCCATTTGCAACAATGTAGATGGACCTAGAGGGTATTATGCAAAGTGAAATAAGTCAGACAGAGAAAGACAAAATAGTGTGTGTTTTCACTCATATACAGCATCTAAAAAAACAAAACACAGGAAAAAAAAATAACAAAACTGATACAGAGAACACACTAGTGGTTGCCAGAGGAGGGGTATGAGAGAATGGGCAAAATAGGTGAAAGGGATTAAGAGGTACAAATGACAGTTATAAAATAAATAAGTCACAGGGATGTAATGTGCAGCAGATAATATAATCAATAATATTGTAATAACTTTGTACAGTGCCTAATGTATAAAACAATTGAGTCACTATGTTGTATTCCTAAAACTAATCTAATATCATAAGTCAACTATATTTCAATAATAGAAAAAAAAAGACTGGGTTAGCTAACATATTTTACATTCCCATCGTACCTCTACTTTTCCTTTGTAGGATATACCACTTCAGTAATTATACAATCAAGTTTATGTTGCTTGGTTATCTAACCTCTCACCACACAGCTTCATAAGGCCAGAGATTGGGCCTATTTTATTAATTTATTCCCAGCATTTGCTGGAAGCTCAGTCAAGCTTTACAGAAGGAAAGAAAGGAAGAAGCCTCTGCTGGAAACATCAGGACCATATTCTAGTCTAATCAACCAAGATAACTAGATTATCTGGGGAACTGGCAGGTTGTCCCCCTGTCATCAGCAAATTTATCTGCTCTACAGTAGCCTCTCTCCTCAGTGTTCCACTAGAGTTCGAGATCCTCATAATAGATTCTTACACTCTAAAGAGACAAGATTAGCATGTATGGTAAATGAATATAATTTACTCTAATATTGTGTGTTTATTTTTTTCCCAAAGTTTCCTGTAAATTCTTATATTTATTTCTGTGGGGAATGTCAGAAAGGAAAAAAGAGAAAATACATTGAAAATTGAATTCTGTGCATGCACACACACGTGTGTGTAGGTAAATTGAATCCTACTTCCCATTTCCACTATATTACATAGAATAGTATTTAAAAGATGTGTAGTCAAACTACCTGGGTTCAAATTATAGTGCCATTATTTACAAACTGTATTACCTTGGGCAAGTTACTAATGATTTCTTTGTCTCAGTTTTCTCTAATGTTATCAGTTAAATTGGGGTAATATTATTCACCTCCAAATAACAGAAGAGTCAATGTTTGTTAAGTCCACAGACCATTGCCTGGAAAACTATAAATGCTTAATAAGCCCTGACTATTATAGTGATTATTTTGAAGAAAAACTTGAAATAGAATAAGTGATGATTTGAAGAAATCTAGAGCATCTTAGCTCCAAAGACTGTAAAAATACCCTGATATCATCTTCACTATACAAGTAAAAATATCTAACTCTAAACTGAATCATAGTGTGGAATGCAGAGACAAAGTAGGATCAGGAGTAAAAATACATCTCAATATGTGAGAAATGCCTTTTTATTCCCTTTCCTTTTTCAAAACTCATCCTAAAACTACAAGAAGGACAAGAAAGAGAAATAAAAACTTGACTTTGTCAAAGCTAGGAGACATCTTTAACTATTCAACCAATACTATCTCATGCCAGAGAACATGGAAAATAACAAATGACTTAGCGGAGTGGGAGAAAGTCATACCTAAGGGCTGCAAAGGGGGTTCCACATGGGAAAGTTTTCTCAGGTTGCAGATCCCTATACAGTCCTTGGAAGTAATTGGGAGGAATTAGTCACCAAGTTAAGTTCTTGGAGTAAGCTAGATCCTTTTGAAACTTCATTTTAAGCTTTTAGGGCAGACACAGAAAAGCCTTTTGTCCATGGCTAATTTTGCCCCACCACCAAAGTGACATTCTGAGGACTCTATTTGTCTCATTTATTACAAGATTTTTGCCATGATGGTTTGTGAGATTATGACCCATTCCTTGAACAGAGTATGTCTACTCCATTCTAGTGGTTCTTTTCCTGTGGATTCTTCTCACAGTTATAGATCAATACTCAGTCAAAGGCACAAGGGGGACCCTTCTGTAGAACGTGATGATTTGAGAAATTCACTAGAATAAGGAATTAGACAAAAAGTGTCTCCTAATGGGAAAAGAGATACATAACATTCCTTTTGATGCTAATTTAAAATATATACTTAACCTCCAAGAATAATTTTCTGGTTATTATTCAAAGGTCATGATACCATATAAAGATGAAGAATATAAAGATGAAGAATCAGCTAGCATTTTAATTTTTTATCAATAATAAATTGTTCCTCCATCAGAAAGCTAAGCAAATAGTTACTTCCAACTTAATACTTATTTAGATTTGATTTTTTAAAGTTAACTATTGTGCTAGAATACCAGGATGCAATTGTGCTAAAAACTGTTTTTTTCTGTATATGAATGAATAATTTTTCTCATTATATTTAGGGAAAAAATTTCCTCTTTCCCAATAGGAGATATGAAATCATTCAGTAAGCTACAGGAATTTCTCAATATCTACCAAATAATTCTGACAATGCTAGCTGACATTTATTGAGCTCTTAGTATGTGCCAAGAACTTTGCACACATTATTGTGTTGTGATGCAAAGAACCTTGGAGTTGATGCAGAGTACTTGGTTTTATTTCTCAGCCTGTCCATTTCTAAGTGTCAGTGGGAAAACTCACAAAGTTTTCCAAGCATTTGTTTACTTATCTATAAAGTGAGGAGAATGAGACCCAGAGAATCTGACCAGAAACAAGGTGTGAAAACCCTTCTAAAACGCTATGATACAATATTATCTTTGAAAACATGCCATCATGACTTGTATATTCCCTTTGATATTCATATTATATGCAATGATATTTTTCTTTATTTCATAATACATGCTCCATAACATAATATGTGTATTTGCATATGTGTATGTATGTATATGTATTTCTTGTATTTATATATATGTATGTGTGTATAAATATGTTTACACAATATATACATATATGTGTGCACACATACACATATTTCTTAACATATACTTCCAACTGGTTTTCAAGAATAGAAAACAATGACCAGTCTCTTCACTAAGACTGACCTATATGTAAACTCCTCTTTTCATATATAAACAACTGCATATTATCCATAATTGTAACAGAATTTATTAATTCAATAAATGGGAGAGTAGGTCCCACTTTAATGTGACACAGTCCTAATTTGTCCTTTTTCACTTACCAGTTTCCTCTTGTTCTAGTCTTCCAAACTTATACTAAAAAACATTGCTTATCTGAATTAAAAAGAATTCACAGTTTTTCATACATCTCGAGTGCCAGCAGTAGAATGACAGAGTCTCTTGTGTTGCTCAAGAAATTACCTTAAATTCCAAGATCAACCCCCACGAGTTTAATTTTATCAAAGAATAGATGTCTTGTCAAATACACCCCAACCAACATAATCAGAAGCTTTCGAAGTATGTCTGACATTGAGAAGGACTGAAAAATAACATAGGAGTCAGAGAAACAGACATCGATGGCCTGTCAAATTTTTTGTAGACATCATGCTATTATCAAGGCACATCAGGATAAAATAAAATGACCTAGCTGACCACAAGCTTACAAATGTCTTGGGAAGGAAGGAAAAACGGTGAATCAAAAGGTAGCTTTGTTGCATGTCCCCCCAGGCCTTCTTATTGACAGGAATGACAATGGTCCCAAGATGCACCATTATCTATGACCAGCAAGCAGACATCAAATGCTCCTGAGCTGTATCTGTCAGAATAGAAAATTCTGCTCAAAACAGACAAGCTTGTTACATTTTGTTCAGCTAAGGTTTGTCAAAAGCCAGGGTCAGTCGGATGTGCCCTGCCCTGAAGGGGAATTGAAAAGCGAGAGAAGTACATTATTCCTCAATGTTTCTTCTGCGAGGAGACTTTGAGTCTGCTTGACCAAAATGTTTTGAAAGTCAAGTCATGACTCAAAGGAAGTGAAAGACAAAGTTAATAGTTTGTCTTTTAACTACTTAGGAATGAAGTTCACATGCAAAAGAGGCAGAGTTTAAAAAGATTCCTCCATTTAGAGAACTTCTGTGCTAAGTGTGATTTGTTATTTCAAACTCAAAAGAGAAAATTCTACTGTTACTGAAATTAGAGAGAACAAGTTAATGTGTTCTGGCCAAGCATTTTTATGCCGTGGCATTATGGAGCTTATTACAGTCTGAAATATTTACACTGGTAAGAGGTTCCTCTAATTTGCTTCTTTTTGACTAAAGAGAGATTTTATACACAAACGTCCAGCCTCTGACACTTAAGTAAACTCACAAACTTGGGGAAACATCTGTTAACCACTCATAAGAAAATGCAAGTTGAGAGTATTTCTTTAATTGACTCCTTAAAAAATTAACCCAAACTTTTTTCCCCTTTTAACAAATTTGAGGGTGAAAATGTAGCCACCACACAGACTCTGAAACAAAGGGATTTTTTTCCTCCCCTCCCCTCCCTTATCTTTTTCTTCCCTTCCCTTCTCAAATCCTTCTTTCCCTCTCCTCCCCTCTTCTCTTCTTTTTATTGTTTTCCTTCTCAATTTATAGTTTAGCACTTTTCCTAGGTCCAAAAACAAGTTCAATTATCATCAAATTTGTAAGTGGTCTGGTTAAAAAATGTTATCACATGTTATAATTCGTAAACTTAGGTAAATTAAAAAAAATAGTTTGCAAACCGATGGCCATGATTATTCTATTTTAATAATCATGATCTTTTCCAAAAGTCTGATTTGTCATCTTTAAAAATTGAGATATTTCACACAATAACTTTAATTTTCAGATACTTAGAAAAGTTGGTAATTTGGCAGTACTGAGCTTGAATTTCTGCATAGCAATGCTCTGCAACGCAGGAGGGTGAGGAACATGGCCAGACAGGACCTATGATCTCTAGTGCATCATAATTCTCACTAGGTTTAATTCTCTCACTTATCCAGAGAGGTTTGAGTTGTGAATTCTGCTCAAATTCAATTAACAAATTAAACTGATCCGTTATATTCCATATTCTACATGACTGTACAGTTCTACTTAGAAACTCACAGGTCAGAATGTAATTATCTAATTCTTTAATAAATGGAAATTCTATCTCTATCACTAGACTGTAAGCTTTGTCAGGGGCGAGATCATATTTTAGACCTGGTTTACTATTTAGATTCATACAATGAATGCCTGTGGAAAGAAGAGAGGAAGGAAGGAAAGACAGAAGGAAGGGAGGGAGGGAGGGAAGAAATAATTTTTAATACAGAAAATCCATCTTTCATTCTTTTTTCATCTCCAAAAGTACCAATCATGCTGTAGGTACTTTAATTGATACTCTTGTTCAACTTGTTAAATGGGAAAAAATATGGGCCTTAGAAGTCTATATCACCCAACTAATATTATAGAGAAGCTCACATGAGATCTTATATTTCTCTAATTAATTTTAGAGAAGTTTCATGATAATAATTTATGACACATTTTTTGATGGTACCTTATTTCTAATATTATTGTGCAAGGTCATCTATCTGCCTTAAGTGTTTCTCAACTGAAAGCTGGAAAAATTACCCCACTCTAACAATTAAGGCAAGAAAATGTTTCCGTGTTTAAAATAACAATGTTTTATGAATTGGAATATCTTTTAATTATTGATGGCTCTAAAACTCTCCACACAACATTCCATTCCTTTGCACTAATTAGAGAAAAGCAATACTAGATTTGGAGTCAGTAGTCCTTCAGTTCAACTCCTAGATATGTCACTTATTAGTAGTACTACAGTCAAAATTTACTTAATCCCAATGTGCCTTAATCTTTCCATCAGTAAAGTGGAGTCAAAGACACCTTCCTCACTTACATAACTACTCAATTGAAAGTGCTATGTAAAAATGTAAACATTTTATGTTTTTCCAATATCAACAGTCCTACCGTAAGAAACATAAAATTTAAGAACAAGTTTTTGCCTTTAAAATAAAACATACAATTTGATCTTTTCTATTTACCACTCAACCTGATAACTGATCTAACCAGTCAATTAATCTGATGGACAGTTTGATTGAATTAACCAATTAATTGTGAAACAGAGCCAAACAGTTGATCAGTTCATCCTAGCAGAGGAATGCAATGTATCAAAAGTTGTGTTTTAGGATAACCTAGAGTAATTTGCTCATTGATTTATTTTTGATTCTGAGATTTCTAACACTAAAGTAAAATGTGTGAGTCTCTGATAAGGCACAAAAAGTCCTATGGGAACACAGAAATTCTAGTCAGACAGTAGTAACCTTGTCCAATAATCTCTAAAATAATTTCGCTCACTTTACCTTGATACACCTTTGAAATTCCTATTGATCTCTCTTGAGCATGATCAAATGACCAACTCTATGAAGCTTTTATGGAATTCTCTAGACTAAGTTGAACACTCTATTCATACTATTCTATTCATTGTTATGGCCTTCAATCTATTACACTCTAGTTATCTGTTATCTGGCTACCTTTAATAAAATTGTGAGGATCTTGAACACAGAGACTGTGTGATCTTCATGTTGAAACCAAAAAAAATCTAGCATAGCATCTGGACTTTTCAAGTGTTCAGTGAACATTTCTTTAAAGAGAAATGTAAGAGTTATTATACTACTAATCAACATGTAAAATAAATGTCTAAACAATAAGAAGGAACAGACTATATGAAAGGGAATAATATATAGGGGCTTTAATTGAGGGATCTTCTCTTATCTCCATTCTCTGTCCTCTTGTAGCATCTTTTGGTCCACTGTACTTCCTTCTAACTTAGAGAGAGCCAATTTTTGTATTCTTACAGGTTGGTAGACACACTCTTGAATGGAGAATTATCTTGAGAGCCATGGCTTTTGATTGCAGGTGTGAGAGAATAATCTTTTCTGAAACTCTCTGACTAATGATCAAAACTGAAAGCATATGACTGAGGGACTGGATTACAAACCATAAACTCTGTAATATGTGACAAATGAAAAGTTATTTCCCTTTCCAAAGAGAGAGAAGATTCTGACTAACCCGAAAGAAGCAAAGCATTGTAGGGAATATGACTATAATTTAGGTACTTGTCAGTACCTGAGAAAGGGTCAGCCTCTCAAGAGGGTAGATTTTTTTTTTTTAAAAGATTAACTAAGCTTAGAGGGATATAGCAAGCTAAAGTAACCTTGGTTCAATTCTCAAGTTGAACTCAGAAGTACTGGCCAACTAGAAGAGGAATTTGGATGATATTGTAAATGTAGACTGACAGAGCAGAGGCTATCAAAGAATGGAGGATATTATTAATGGATGCCAACACATGAGGATAACCAAAATCAAGACAGCCCAGCCACCAGGAAGCTGAAGGCAGCATGGCTAGAGAAAGTCATATAAAGCCATGGCCCTTTGCTCAAGGCAAGAGATAGGTAAGCTTCTAGAAATTTACACTGTTCATAGGGAGAAGGGAGGAAGAAGATAGGAGAAAGAAAAATATTGTATTGATTGAGTTAAAATCTGAATACACTGAGCCTAATGCTAGCAGTGACTTTGTAAGCTTGAATTAAAAATGGAAAATTTTCATATGCTAATTGAAAAAGTAATATCAAGAAAACTTTGGTTGTATTTAAAAAAAAGTGACAAGGGGGAAAGGGGAGGGGGAGGGATAAATTGGGAGATTGGGACTGACATAAATACACTACTATATATAAAATAGAAAACTAATAAGAACCTACTGTATAGCACAGGGGACTCTACTCAATACTCTGTAATGACCTATATGGGAATAGAATCTAAAAGAGAGTGGATATATGTATATGTTTAACTGATTCACTTTGCTGTACAGCAGAAACTAACACAACGTTGTAAATCAACTATACTCCAATAAAAATTAATTAAAAATATAAAGCATGAGGATAATAAAAAATAAATTAAATACAAGGGATACTTCTTTTTATACTCAAGTGTGTGTACTGTTGCAACCACACAATTTAAAGTGGCTACATACACTTCTGCGTATAGTTAGGAGTTTAAAGTGTTCTAGTGGGTCATTTAGAATGATAATAGTAATAAATATTTGGTAGGAAAAACAATAGTTTTTAATAACTTGGATTATTAACTACTATTAACTACATTATTTTCATTTAATTAACAGTTTGTGCTACGTTTTGTCATTATTCATGATTATAAAGTTATAATGTTATAATAATGACTATTAATATGTTCTATTTTTATTTTAAATGTTTTATGGGAAACAAAACCTGGGCTTCCACTAAGAAAACAGTTATCCCTTCATTCTTTTTCTGTTTGGTTTATTTACAAATTTAAAATTAACCTGAGCCTAAGCTTAGACTCAGTCACTTACAAACTGTGCCTTGAGCAAGCTGATTAAAAGGTCAGGACGGCCTTGATTCTTTAGTTTGTGTGATAGGGATAAATCCTTTTGCCCTAGCTTTGGACAGTTCAAAACCATTGATATATGGGAAAGTGTACTGAAAGCAAAAGAGCTGTGCAATACAGTTTATTGTTTTATCAATGTGTTATAAAATATTTCTAAATATTTCAAAGGTACTATTTCATTTTTCATTACAACAGACTACTTCTTAATCATTCATGAAATAAAGTCACCTGACCATATAAGTTGGTTGGTTCCCTTGTAACACCTAATTTTATCTTCATGATTGACAAGATACTTTAATAGGACGTCATTAGACATACTTGACTTAAGAACTACTTTAGTTAAAGATAAATATAATTTTAACATTTGCTGCTCTCTTAATCCTTATAAAAACAAACAAACCCCCCTAAACTTTTACTGGATATCTAGGATTAGAAAAACCCCAGAATGGAAAATTAACTTTCTAAGTCTTGGTCAATTCAAATAGGTTTTGAGAATCCCCAGAGGAGGCTACAGAAAGACTTGTGCACTGAGGATCTTTAGTAATTACCTTCAATTTTAGCCCAGGTTTGTACCCACCCATTTTGCCTGTTTATACTCAGTCTATGAGAAGGTAAGAGCTAAGACTTTCATAGATAATGGAAGAGTTCGTCATAGAACTGTCACCAAAATAAAAAATTAAATGTAAAACATTCAGCAAAATGACAGTAACATTTTCAGGTAGGAATCTGAACTGAGACTTCAGTCATTATCATTGTGTATCCAGAAGAGTAACTTTTTTCTCTCCCATTTCCGCCCTCAATAAGCCAAAAGAAGACACTTACTATTGCAGAAATTCATGTGCATACCAGAAAGCTGAATTTGTTATCTTTTATCATGCACAGATCTTACAAACTTATAGGAGGATGTGCATAAGAAACTGATGAAGTTGCAGGTGTGACAAGATGGGTTAGAGAAAACGTTGGGTTGTATGAAGGGTCATTTGCTGACTGTTCTGTGCACTTAATCATTGTGCCTATATTTCTAGGTCTCTACTATAAGCCTCATTTAACCGAACTAGAACCAGGAAATGGTGATCCTCATGTCAGCTGCTACCAGCCAGAAGTACTCTGGGAAATAATTTTACTTTTTATCACTGGGAAAAGAAAATAAATGTGGAATTAGAATCACTACAAGCCACTCTAACTGTGGTCCTTTACCTTACTTTTGCCAAGATGTATGAAGTCCTTTATCTCTCATTTTTACTGTTTGGTTTGAATTTTACCCATTGAGTAGCATGTAGAAATTCAATGACTATAAACATTGTTCTGAAGGAAGACAATTTTTTTAAAGTGCAAATTAAAAGAGTTTCTTGAGTTTTAGAGTTAAAATGCAAGATGCCATTAATCTTCCAATGGAGTAGGTTTTAGTAGAAGGCACTAATGAAATTTTTCATACTGTAATTCATCTCTTTTTTCCATTAAAATGGAAGGTATTCTAAAGCTTAGATTTAAACATCCCATCATCCTCTTAGTTAATTTGGAAAAAAAAAAATTGAAAACATTATTGACTCCTGGGACATTGTGTGCCTGGTATTTGTTATACAGTTATAAGTGAAGCATTAGGAGATGACATAAATAACACAAACTTGATCTCATAAGACATCTAAAAATGTGTAATAAATGTTCTTGCCTTTAAAATGGATTCTACAATTCATTTATTCTGAAAGTGTTTATTAAGTGCCTGTTATATACCAGGGAATACTTTGGAACTCAGAAAAATTGTATTAGCCTAGGTTCTGTCCAGAAAGCAGAACCTGAGACAAGGGTTTGAGTGCAGCCAGTTTATTTCAGAAAGAGATCCCCAGGAAGAAAGTAGAGTGAATACAAGATTGCATCACCAATAAGTTACCATCATTGGCAAATGGTCTGCTCATGCTGTGGACAGTTTGAGGCACTGTGTGAAATATGATTTAGATGGTTCATGGAATGGAAGCAGGGGCATTTACGCATCAGCAACCATCCCTATTGGTCAGCTGTTGCCCTCTCAAGTGTTAATTCTCCCAGAATCCTAGGTTTGCCCAGGGATCAGAATATTCAAGTCAGTTTCCACAACAGTCTATCATGAAACCAGGGCAGGAAGTAAGATTTAACCAGTGTTGTTGAGGAAGTGCTGTCAGTAAAAGGGAGGCCAAGAAGCTATTGGTTATGTAAGTATATCACAAAAAATGGGGGAATGTATCATATTCTTATTAATAGACTTATTTGCTTATTTACTCAAGGTGTTTACTGAGTATTTATTATGTGCCAGGCACTGTTTTAGGCATGGAGATACAGCAGTAAAGAAAACAGACTCTAATCCCTGTTTTCATAGAGTTAAATAGAGTGGGAGAGAAGGTAGAAAAATGAGAAAATTGTGTTTAATCAGATGATAATAAAGCAGAGTGGGATAGGAAGCCCTGCAGGTATCTGGAGGTCTAGCTGACAGGATTTGCTGATGGATCCAATAAAGGGTATGAGAACGTTAAGAGGACTCATGGATAACAGTAAGAATTTCTGTTTTGTCTTGCTTTGTTTTTGCTGGAAGAATGGAGTTGTCATGTACTAAGGGGAGAGAGGCTAAGAAGAGCAGGTTAAAACAGAATTCTGTTTTGGACATGTTTAATGTGAGAAACATATTAGTCAGCCACATGTAGACGTTTTGATATACATGAGTCTGATGTTAAGTGGGAATGACTGGTCTGCAAATAAACATTTGAGTATCTTCACAGTCATAGTGGATTAGGACCCATCCTAAAGACCTCATTTTAATGTAATTACCTCTTTAAAGAGGTAATGAGGTTAGGGCTTCAACATATGAATTTGGGGAAAGAACACAATTCAACCTATAACAAATGGTGTGTTTTGGTAAGTGAGAGGGAATGAAATTTAAAGAACAGGTGGAGGAACTGGCCTTATGGTGACACAGACAAATTAAAGAAAGGCAGAGAATAAGATGTGCTTGCTGGTAGGAAGGTAGATATGATGAAGAAGTGTGTAGATATTTCCTGGTTATTCATATTTTCTCAATGAAATTAGAAGCAGCAACTAATAATCTCACTGAGAGTGAAGGGAAGAAGATGGAGGTTTGAGAAACGAGGACACAGTGTAGTTACCTAGGAGAATAGGAAAATAAGAAGAATTAAAAAATACAGTGTGGTTACTGGCTCCCCACTTGAATATAGTCATCATGAATTTGAAGTAAAATTGGTCATAATGTTTTCCCCAAATCTGCTCAGTTGCCGAAGAGCAGGCATGAGATTGGTGATGACTTTGATTTCACCGAGGTTTAGATTTTGCCAGGTGAATACAATGAATGGAGAGGGGGCAAGGAATTATTTTAATAAATGATAGACCATGAAATCCAAGCTGGTAAAAGAGGAAATTGAGGAATGAAGTCAGAGAGAAAGAGTGAAAAAGTAGTAGAATCAACAGAATGTAAGTTAGAAGGGTAGAAGAGCTGTCGGAGGTGGGTGATTAGAGGAAGTGGTGCTATGCTGGAAACTGAAATTTGGAGAAAATACAGTTGTTGTTAATGTCAATCTCTCAGTCAAAAGTGGAAGAGTGAAAGGATAAAGTAGGATGAAAGACTGTATGTATTATGGAGGAGTGAAAGTCAAGGAACTTTGAAGCCAAGGAATTACTGAGAGAATCATCTGCATGGATAATTTTAAAGAATTACAACAGCAGGACTTCCCTGGTGGCACAGTAGTTAATACTCCACACTCCCAATGCAGGGGGCTCAGTTCCATCTCTGGTCAGGGAACTAGATCTCACATGCATGTCGCAACTAAGAGTTCCCATGCCACAAGTAAGGAGCCCGCAAGCTGCAACTAAGGAGTCTGCGAGCCTCAACTAAGGAGCCTGACTGCCGCAACTAAGACCCAGCACAACCAAATAAATAAATAAATATTAAAAAAAAGAAAAAAGAATTACAACAGCACTGGAAAGAGTGACAATAAACCAGAGGTTAAAATATTACATGGATGGGGCTTCCCTGGTGGCACAGTGGTTAAGAATCCGTCTGCCAATGCAGGGGACATGGGTTCAAGCCCTGGTCCAGGAAGATCCCACATGCTGCAGAGCAACTAAGCCAGTGCACCACAACTACTGAAGCCCACGTGCCTAGAGCCCCTGCTCCGCAACAAGAGAAGCCACCACAATAAGCCCGTGCACTGAAGCGAAGAGTAGCCCCTGCTCGCCGCAACCAGAGAAAAGCCCACACGCAGCAACAAAGACCCATCGCAGCCAAAATAAATAAATTCATTAAATTAAATAATAAAATAAATAAATCTATAAAAAATATTAGATGGATGAGGAAAAGTGATCAGGGTCCTGTAAATAACTGCTCTAAGAGGAAGGGAGTATAGTATTTTTTGATGGCATAAGCTTTAAAACTCTCTTTTTAAGTAAAAGAGAAGAAACAACAGTCAAAAGTGGCAATGAGCAACAAGGAAAATACCTAACTCACCGCTAAGCCCAAGAGTATGATGAATTTAGGAGAAGAATATGAAGACATGGATTCTCTCCCTGTACCTGGAATTGTGAAGGCTGAGGAAGGAGTAGGGTTTGTATAGTTACATTGGATAAATATGGACAGTTATGAAAGTGATCTATCAAAGCATGAGCAGCACATTTAGAATGGATTCACCCTTACACTATTTTTTTTTTTAAGGGTTTTTTTTGCGATACGCGGGCCTCTTACTGTCGTGGCCTCTCCCGTTGCGGAGCACAGGCTCCGGACGCACAGGCTCAGCGGCCATGGCTCACGGGCCCAGCCGCTCCGTGGCATGTGGGATCTTCCCGGACCGGGGCACGAACATGTGTCCCCTACATTGGCAGGCGGACTCTCAACCACTGCGCCACCAGGGAAGCCCCCACCCTTACACTCTTTAGAGCTCATATTACTTTCTCAGAAATCTCTGTTGAGGAATGACTTGTTTGTTCATTTATTTAGTACTCATTTAACAAATACTGGTAAAGGGATTACTTTATCCGGAGACTGTTCAAAGAGCTTTGAAAACGTTAACCAGTTAATTTTCATAAGAACCCTAGGAAGTAGAAACTGTTTTCTCCACTTTAAAAATGAAAAACAACTGGGGCACAGAGAGGTTAAAGAAAATGTTCAAGGTTATATTTTAATGGTAATAAAAATGTTTCATAATCTCAGATTTAACTAAAGGAATTAGATATGAGAAGTAAACCCTCCATCAGGGTTTATACCAAAAGCATTAACTATTTAGTTATTGTAATAATTAATTAGTAATGAAAAAAGTCATACTTCTTAAAGTAACCAGTTTTTAATTGATTTGAATCAACAATTCAGGCCAACATTATTCCTCCTAAGTGATCAGAATGAGACCCGAAAGACTGAAATGATTCTTTAGTTTGGCAAGAAATGTTCATTGAGTACCAGGATTTTTCAGACACTTATCCTTGTACACAAAAGAGTGAGAAGGGATCCAGGATTCTGAGGAGCTCACTGTCTCTTGGAATGCATAGTACACGGAGCTGTGGAGAAAGGAGTCAAAGGAAGTGGTGCAAGCCCAGAGGTGAAGATTCTCTGCTGTAGGAGTCACCAGTGACTCAACTAGAGTGACGTTTTGAAATGCAGCAGGACCCTATGGTCCTTCCCCCCATGTCCTCCACCTGCCTTTTGTCTGTGGAAAAACTTTAGCCAAAGAATAAGTTTAATCAGAGAAGTGAGAAAATGCAGAAACAAAGGAAAATAGTCTAACAAGGCTAAATAATAATAAGTTTACTCAATAAGTGTAGTCAAGGACCTTGAGTTCCTCCTTAAGGGCTAGAGATAATCTTCTGAGCCGTATCCTGTGAGCTGTCTGGTAGATACTGAAACCCCCGCCAGATGGAAGAAGTTAACTACGTGATGACCAGACTGTAGACATGACCTAAGCTGCCATAATTCCGAGAACTGGCTTCAAAGAAATGGGAGCAAACTGACCCTGGCACTGAAGATTAACTGTACTTAAAACAATCAAGATGACACTGGTCAGACCACTGCATGCCCAATTTCAAGATGACTGTCGAGCTGACTGCTGTTTCTGCATGTAGCCCCTTCCCTCCATCTATAAAAGCTCTTGCCCACTGGTTGTCAGGGTGGCAGAGTCAGCCTTGGGACAGAAGTCTGCCCTCCCCCGCAGCTGCTGGCATCCAAAATAAAGCAAACTTCCCTTTCCACCAACCTGGCCTCTTTCTTGGCTTTAGAGCAGCGAGCAGCTGGACCTCACTACTGAGCAGAGGACTAGATTGTCAGGCTGGTAGCAGAACAATCCAGGGTCAAGAGGGTAACAAACTCAAAAGTTATTTAAAGGCAGGATGTGTTTTGTCAATGGTGTGACCCACACTGTGCCTGAGTGCAAGCTATCTCCATGGGGGGTGCTGGCAGGGGTTTACCATGGGGGGAGAGGATCACGTTTACTTTAGTAAAATACAGATGCCAGGACTGAATTGGAACGAGACTAGTGTTATGCTGAACTGGAGCATGTCCAGCAATAATCCAGGAGAGAAATAATCAACCTCACCTAGCACCAAACTCCTCCTTGCTTTCCTTGATCTACCTGTTGGGAAAGCATAGTCTTTCACTGCCAGGTACCAAATGCCCAAGCTCAATGGAGTATAAGTCTGAAAAGAGCATACATTATATTTATCAGCAGGCATATCAGGATTAATACAAAATTGTTGGTTTGGAAAGGGGTTTAAGCTCTAAGTGAAAAAACCTAGCTAACGTTGAACAAGCCAGGTAGTTAACTTGCATACTTTTAATTTCTTTAGCTAAAGGTTACGCATACTTCTCTCTAGAGACGTGAGAAGTATGATGGCTTCCGTGTTAGTTTTCTTATTTATTTGTTTTTCCTATCTGTCCCTAGTCACTTTGTAGAAAGGTAGAAAACAGTGGGTTCTACACAGTGCAGCTCTTTGTAAAAGTGGTTTATTTTGGTCTCTGGAGAAAGAGGGGATTGCAAAGTCAATTTCTTGCCCCACAGAAAACACCGTTCCTATAGTAAAATAGTATAAAGAAGCTGCTATGAGGAGCTTGGCTCCTAACAGTGAGGACCAGAGCTTTGTACAGGAACTCCCAAGAACTGAGAGTTTTCATTCTGGTTTATCAGAGGGCATAAAGTTCCTATTTCAGAAAACGTAACACAGCCATTTACAAAAGAAAGTCAATCTGTATCCTAAGCATTTGAATAAAAAGTTAAAGCAAAAACAAAACCCAAGAAACCAACACCTGTCATAGGATGCTAGCAGTAGGCTGTATCAAGAATTGCAACGTCCTGAGGCTGTTTTTCAGGAGAAATACTTGAGGAATAGGCAGGGATGGTCTCCTGGGACATATTCTAGACATCTTGCTGTTGCCAGGAAGAACAACCACCCTGAGGAGAATGGAAAAGCAGGTTTGGGTTGCTATAGCCTTCGATCTTGGCAGACTGAAACCAAGCAGGAACCTGTGGAGCTCCCGGACACAGAAACCTTTCTGTCCACCTGTTTCTTGACTTCAGCCTCCATGACCTTTCTTGAGTTCCAAAGGGCAGATTTGAACAGTTGCTAATCCAGGAAGGGAAGGGAAGGGATGCAAAGACAAGGGAAGGGCAGCCAAGAAACAGCAGTACAGCCTTGCGACAGGGTCCTGGTTCCACCTCAAGGGATACACATAACAAAGTCTTTAAGCTCTTTAAGATGTCAGCATTCTTCATACCAGAGAAAGACCGCCTAAGGTTACATTAAAGGACGCAGAGAATCTCAACAAGAAGATTACCTGAGACCAGATTAGAGGAGTACAGGCCCTGAACACACCCTAATCTTATCAGCAATACCACCCGTGAACCATTGCTGCAAAACTCCTCAACAAATCAAGCCTGCAGTGTCCCCCTTTTTGTGACAAAGCAATAAAGCCATTCTTTTCTACTTCACTCAAAGCTCTTGTCTCTGAGATTCAATTCGGCACCAGTGCACAGAGGCCGAGGCTTCTGCGTTAAGATTTTGGATTAGGACTTCAGTTTCTGGACCAAATGCTCAGGTCACTGCCCCCAAGCCTCTGACTACTTGGCCTGAAGGCAATATGTTTTTGGCCCTTGTTCACACCTACCCTACCCTATTCTGGCCTCAAGTCATCGTGTCTCTGCACAGCTTTAGGGCCAGAGCCAGGTCCCCCACACCTGGCTCCCCCACACCTCCTCTTACTACAAACTTTTGCATATGGTTTGCCTTTCATATGTAATGCTTTTCCCTTTCTAGTTAATCTCTTCTCCTCCTTCAGATTGAAATTCAATTTTCAGTTCCCCAAAGAAGCCTTAACTTCCCTAACTAGGTCAATTCCCCCTTTCATTTGCTCTGACAACACCACACACATCTTATTCTAGCACTAAATGCAAATATGGAATTACAGTAGTCCCTCCAGTCAGTGTTTTTTTCTTTCCACAGTTTTAGTTATCCACCGTCAACCTTGGTCTGAAGATATTAAATGAAAAATTCCAGAAATAAACAATTCATAAGTTTTAAATTCTGGGCCATTTTGACTAGCGTGACGAAATCTTGCACCATCCTGCTCCGACCTGCCTGGGATCCCCAACTACTGACACTGTCTTCTCCTGACATCCAACCACGGACATCGTCATGGGTCAGTGATCCAGGATTACCCAAAGCAGATGACCCTTCTTCTGATGTATCATCAAAAGGTCAACAGTAGCCTAGTGCTAAGTGACAATGTCTAAGTCATTCACCTCACTTCATCTCATCACATAGACACTTTATCATCTCACATCATCCCACGAAGCCAAAGGGTGAGTACAGTATAATAAGATATTTTGAGAGAGAGAGACCGAATTTACATAACTTTTATTACAGTATATTGTTATGACTGTTCTATTTTATTATTAGTTATTATTGTTACTCTCTTACTGTGCCTAATTTATAAACTAAATGTTATCGTAGGTATGTATATATAGGAAAAACATAGTATATATAAGGCTTGGAACTATCCAAGGTTTCAGGCATCCAACTGGGGTTCTTGGAATGTATCCCCTGAGAATAAGAGGGGACTACTGTACATTTATTAATAGAATAATTTAATTAATTTCTGCCTCCACTATTATACTATAAGCTTCCTGAAATCAGGGATTCCTGTCAGGTTTTACTCATTCTTATATTCCCAGCACAGTGCCAGGCACATAATAGATACACGGAAATATTGGTTGAATAAAGGAAAGTATGGACTAAGGGAGTGGAAATGGGAAGTGAGATGTGGGTAGGAATTTTGAATTAAATGAATGTATGACTGAGTACTCCTTGATGCTATTTTAAGATTAACTCACATTTTAAAAGTAACTCTTCAAAATTATATATTAGCATGTTTTCATATTTATAACATTTGCTGGAATGAGAAAAGAAGGCAGGTATATTCAGTTTTTTGATTCTGAAAATAAATGAGTAGACATACAGTTTCCTACAGTGAATAAGGAAATTATGGAAATGTCATCTTTCCTTTAGCTGAAATTTTTCTTGTATCCTTTTCTCACCCTATTGTCTTCTTGCCCTTCCCACCTTATGCATATTACAAGACAGAGCTAAAAACCCATCTCCTTCATGATGCTTATTATAATATTCAATCAATATTGATTAATAGTTTGCTATGCTCAAACCCCTAGGTCTGGTTAATGTGTGTTTAATTACCTTTTCGCCCTGATTTCACAGGTGACATATTCACAACAGTAATGGATCTACACAACTACCAGCAGGAAGCTAACTGGATGATTGATTAACAACACATGGAGTCATTTTTCCACTCCCAACAAATATTTTTCCTAGTGGCAGAATATCTGAATTTCAAATATAATCATAACTGTGTACCTTGCCTACACTGTTTCAGTGACAAAAAATTATTGTCACAGTGACCAATTATTTTACTATTTTTATATTGCTGACTTTTACTCTATGCTACCTTGGATTTTTTTTTTTTCTCAAATTTCTATGCAAGAATCAAAATTTGAAATCCTAAGTTCAACTTTAAGAGCTGGTAGTTGTATCATGAAGTCAATAAAGAAAAAAAAAACAGTTTGATTAAATTAACTAAATTGACTAAATCTGTGAATTGTTACGAACAGTATCTTTGTTTTTTCAAACCTGTGTCTTATAAATTTTAACAGGATAGGGCTTCCCTGGCGGCAGGGTAGTTAAGAAACTGCCTGCCAATGCAGGAGACACGGGTTCAAAACCCTGGTCCGGGAAGATCCCACATGCTGTGGAGCAACTAAGCCCAGGAACCACAACTACTGAGCCTGCGCTCTAGAGCCCACATGCCACAACAACTGAAGCCTGCGTACCTAGAGACTGTGCTCCGCAACAAGAAAAGCCACTGCAGTAAGAAGCCCACGCACCGCAACAAAGAGTAGTCCCCGCTCACCTCAACTACAGAAAGCCTGCGAGCAGCAACGAAGACCCAAAGCAGACAAAAATTAATTTAAAAAATTTAAACAGTATATAAGAACTTAATCTCATGTCATATTTCACCTACTCTGCCCCTGCTGCTTTTTTGTGTGTCCGACATTTTTCTCTGCCAGGTATCTAAGACGTAGCATTGAACAATACTTCTCTCTCTCTCATGAGTCAAGGAGCATGGATATTTTTTTAAAAGAATAAATAAAAGGCTTTTTGTTTTTAAAGGCAAATAAGACATGACAGATCAGTAACAGAATATTCTTGTTGTTATTAATATTTCTTTTATCTTTATGTCCTTATCAATGGAATTGAGTACAAAGTCTCAAGTTTAGAGTTCAAAGTTATTTTGCTATTTTTCCTCTTGTGATTTCTGACAAATATTTTTAATGTAATGAAACACACCCAATTAAAATGTAAAAAACTGGAAAAGTGGACTTTGCCAAACTAAAAGAAGTTCAAATCAATCAAGAGCTTTTGTAAAGAACCATAGGCTATGTGATAGATTGAAAATAAACAGGGGTTTTATGAGTGTGTGTGGTGTGTGTGTGTGAATACATGTTATGTTTCAGGTAGCATTGCACAGCGTATCAAGGAAAATTTATGAGTACAACATCATAGTAAAAATTAAGAAAATCTTTTCAGTCTGAGATAATAAAATGAATACAGGCTTTGGTGAGAAATATGTGAATCTTTATATAGACTGAGACATTTACTTTCTTCTTGTTTCTCTTATCTGTAAGTTGAAGACAATAAAATCTTCCATTCTAACTTGGATAATTACTGAGGATGCAGTAAAAGAAAAACAATCACATGTGAAACACTTTATAAATAGGAGGGACATCTGGCACAGTAATGACATGATGTATTAAATAGTAGAACTAAGTACTACTACTACTACTATAATTGGGATTTATCTATAGAAATTCAGATTTATCTACTCACTAAGCAAGTCACATGTATTATTTCATTTAATGCTTACAAGAACCTTATGGTATACTTACTATTATGTTCCATATTTCAAGATAAGGAAACTGTGCATAAAGAATTAAATTATTTCCTCAAGGTCACTCAAGGAGGAAGTCAGAGTTGACCCATCACCCTGTGACCTGCAAGCCTAAACCTTTTAACTCCAGGCTTACTGCTTTTTTTTTTTAAACCCATGATATTCGTAAATTTATTCATGACATACATATCAGAAACAAATGCTGTGTTTGGTACAGCTTATGCATAGCTCTTGAAACGAGATTTTTTTGTTGTTGCTGTAAAATAAATATTGTATTTTAAAATCACCATACAAGAAGACGAAAGTCAATACAGATTCTGAAAATGAACTGGACAGAGACTAGAGGGTGGCATAAATGAAAAAGTCAAGGATTGCTGGTGAGATTGTGAAAGATTATTTTTCTTATTTAGATTTTTCTAATGTGCTGTACTGTGGCATGTGATTAAGAAGCCAGACCTTCAGGCAGCAGCTTTTAAAGCAGGCAAGTATACATAGTCCTATGGGACTGCAAGCGTATGCCCCACTGGCCACCATCTCCGGGTGTCCCCTGGGCAGCAGTCCCCAAAATTGGGGCTCCAGATGAGTGTGCAAGCTCTTGTCTGGGAGACACCTGCGAGCTTATAGTGAGGCAGAGGGAGAGCGCAAAGACGACATGCACTAGCCTACCTGCCCCGAGAGCACATCCACGTCCATAGCGCCCTGGACATGCCTGCCCCTCCGGCCAAAGCTCCAGGACCAGCAAAGAGGCTGCCCTCGCAGAGAGCCTGGGGGGCGCCTCAGACCGCTATCTGCGCCCTGCCCTGGGTGGCAGTCGGCACAGAACCATCTCATAGATTGCCACACTCCGATGGGACCCAGGAACGCAAGCCCTGCTGGCCATAGAGGGAGTAGCCCCCGGGCAGCAGCTGCAAAGATGGGGCACCAGATGTGCATAGAAGCTCCAATCAGGGATCCCGGCCCCTGGAGGCGGTGGAAGGAGAAGAGTGAAGATGGCGGCCGCCAGGCTCCGCCGGAGAGCGCCAGCAGGCCCCCAAATGCCTGTCAGATCGGATGGCTGCCTCCAGCCAACACCCCAAACAAGCAAATGGGCCTCTTCCACACCAGGTTGGGGCACCCTGGATCCACGCTTTGCCCTGGGCCTTGGGGCTGGTGAGTCCCAGCAGGCGAGCCCTTTAAGAGCCCATGTCCCTATAGCCTCGTGGGGCGTGTGGACAGAGCCCTGCTGGTTTTCAAAGCTAGATGTTTTGGGGGCCCATCTCTCTCAGGTGCAGGTCTTAAAAGTGAGGGAGGCCCAATGTGGGGTTCAAACCTTTTGCTCCTCAGTGACCAGCTGTGTGTCTCCACACATGGGGGGGGGGAGGTGGGCGTGGTGAGGTTTACAGCGAGACTGTGTCCCAGCCTCTCTTACCCGCTCCGATGCGGACCTTCTCTCTCTCTCTGGATGCTAGGAGTGGCTCGGGCAGTTTTTAGGTTTTCTCTGAGGAACTTGTTCCATATGTAGCTGGAGACTTGGTGGTGTGCCTGTGGGAGGAGGTAAGTTCAGGGTCCTGTTAGGTTGCCATCTTTTTTTTTTTTTTTTTTGGCTGATGCGGCATATGGGATTTTAGTTCCCCCACCAGGGATAGAACCCGAGTCCTGGCCAGTGAGAGCACAGAGTCCTGACCACTAGAACACCAGGGAATTCACTTAGGTCTCCATCTTGAACCAGAAACTTTGGCTGTTGGCTTTTTTCTCTTGTTTTAATCTTAGTGAGGACCCCCCAGACCTCTAATTCATTGTGTACGTGTTATCCTCCAGTACTTCCATATTGTATTGTAATTAATTGTGTACCTAACTTTCTTCCCCACTAGACTGTGAACACATGAAAAGCAGTGTTGGAACCTCACCCATCTTTGTATCCCCAGAACATAGCTTTATGCCAAGTTCCTAAAAAAGAGTAGTAAATATTGGCTTAATGACTGGTTAAACACAGTTCCATTTATTGTTTTAATCAAAACCACATCATCTGTAAGTAATAATGATTATCAAAATGCACTGGGTAACTCAAATATGCATCACAGTCCTTATAAACATTTGGTTGTCAAAAGAAAAAAAATTAAACACATCTCCTGCTCTCAAAACAAACCATTACTTTACAATGTCCCAATATTTAGGGCTGCCTTTGATTTGTATTACTTAATTTTGTTCAGTAAATTAATGGATATGTTTGTGACAATGATTCATTTTAGTTCATAATATTTTTTAAACCACTTACGTTGTGTTTCCCATATGTCAGGCACTGATCTGAGTATTTTATTAATTGAATCCTCATAACAATCCTACGAAGAAGGCACTACTATTATTATCCCTGTTTCACAGAGAGCAGTTCAGCAACTTGCCCAAGGTAACATCACTTTGAGTGGAAGTACCAGCATCTAAATGTCTGCAATCTGGACCTCAGATCTATATTCTTAAACATCACACTATCATTTCTCTGTTTCATGGGGTCTGTATTTCACTTGTAATTCACAGAGCTCCAGGTTTTCTCCTAATATTTTTTGAGAATTCTTTCTCCACAGGAGCTTCCCTTCCCCCTCCTTTTGTGGACATTTAAAAAATAAGGTTCATTGACATATAATTTACAGTTAGTAAAATTTACCCTGTCTCAGTGTTCATTTCAATGAGTTTTGACACATGTATACAGTTGTGTAACCACTGCCACAAACAAGATATGAAACATTTCCATCATCACACAAATTTTCAAGTCCCTTTGCAGTCAGTCCCCAATCCCATCCTCATTCCTTGAAAACCACTGATCTGATCTGTCCCTATAGTTTGCCTTTTCCAGAATATCTTGTTAATGTAATTAATATTTCCTTTCCCCATTAATAGCCTTGGCACCCTTGCTGAAAATGATTTGACCATATATGTGAGGATTACTTCTGGGTTCTCTGTTCTATTCCATTGGTCTATACGTCTGTCTATTTATGCCGGTACCATATTGTGTTGATTACACGTTGTAGTTTTGTAGTAAGTTTTGAAATCAGGAAGTGTGGTACTTCCAACTTTGTTCTTTTTCAAAAGCGTTTTGGGTATTTGAAGTCCCTTGAGATTCTGTATAAATATTAAGATGGATTTTTCTATCTCTGGAAGAAAACGTCATGGGAGTTTCAGTAGGGGTTGCTTGGAATGTATAGATTGCTCTGGGTAGTATTGATATCTTAACAATATTAAGTCTTCTAATCTAAAAATCAGAATGTCTTTTTTTTTAATTGGTATCTTTAATTCTTTAAGCAGCATTTTGTAGTTTTAAGAGTCTTTTGCTTTGTGCCTTCTTGTTTATTCCTAAGTATTTTTTGATACTATTGTAAATGAAAATGTTTTTTCAATTTCCTTCTCATATTATTCATTATTTGTGTAAAGTGCAACTAATTTTTGTGTGTTGTTTTGTATCATGCAACTTTGCTGAATTCATTTATTAGCTCTAATTTGTGTGTGTGTGTGATCTTTACAGCTTTTTAAACATATAAGATCATGTCATCTGTGAGGAGAGATAATTTTACTTCTTTCTATTTTGAAAGTCTTTTATTTTTTTTCTTGCCTGATTTTTCTGGCTAGCACTACATTGAATAGAAGTGTTGAAAGCAAGCATCCTTGCTTGCTCTCCTGATCTTAAAGGAAAAGTTTTCAGTATTTAAGAATGCACTTTTAATCTTAGATGTTTTGTCCTAACCCTCTTATATATCCCCCCACTCTCTGCCAAAGATTACAGAGTCCATCTGTCCCATCTCTCCTCAGAAAGGCTTGCCACCGTTTGGAGTTCAGTTCTCCTGGTTACTCTACAACCTCAACAAACATAATAATTTTGTAGATTATTTGACATTTTCTCCTTGGTAGATGTTGAGGAACACTCTTTCGAAGCTTTCTATACCTTACTTGGAAGTAGAATCCCCTCTTTTTTTCCTGTTTTATCCTGAAAATTATCCAAATTGTAGTTGATTTAATTTTAGACTCAAACATGTCCTTGGGGTTAGCAGCATATCAAGGGTTGGCAGAAACATACTTTTCTGGCTTCATTATTCTAATTCATTCAAATTCAATCAGAGCAATCAGAGTTATTTTCTCCCCTCTTCTGAGCCTTGTTCTTTTAAAACTAATCTCAACCAAAAATAAACTTGAGATAGAGGTAATGTAGAAATTATACTTTTGTTGCCCTCTCTGCCTAATTCTAATTATTCCCCTGATAGAAAATACAGTCTTCCCTTATTAGGTTATAAATGAGATATAGACTGTATTGAAATGGTCTTTTGGCTCTATATCTTATAATAGAAAAACAATTGAGTTGAAAATAATTTAAACAGTTTTTGAACTCTTTATTTTTTTATTAGGAAGAACATCAGAAATAGCACTAAAAGTTTAGTATAAGATTAGTAGCTGGGCTTCCCTGGTGGCGCAGTGGTTGAGAGTCCTCCTGCCGATGTAGGGGACGCGGGTTCGTGCCCTGGTCCGGGAAGATCCCATATGCCGCAGAGCGGTTAGGCCCCTGAGCCATGGCCGCTGAGCCTGCGCGTCCGGAGCCTGTGCTCCGCAACGGGAGAGGCCACAACAGTGAGATTAAAATCATTGTATACATAGTTCCATATGACCTCTTGTATGCCTCAGGGTTTTCAATTGCTTTGACACAATTATGATTCACTCACTTGCTCTAACTAAATTCAAGCACATACAGTGTAAACATCCTCTGGACGGCTAATTTAATAAGGAGTTTCAAGTTTTTTAAGACAGAACAACTATGAGGATTTCACTTGGCTTGCTGTGAACACTATATATATGTAGATATATAGTACCCTATGGACATTATCATAGACAATAAGTAAACAAGTCACACAGAGATTAAAGCAAGGAGTTGTTTAGACCTACAGGATTAAAATGAAAAATCTTTCTTTTCCTTTATTATATTCTAAATTAATTAATTTTTATTTTGTTATCTAAACTTATCTCTCCCCTTAAACAGTAAAGTAAAACAAAAGTCACAATCAATTCAGTTTTACTCTACAAGTCATTTTTTATTCAGCAAAGAGTTCCTGAGCATCTATTTTGTGTGAGTCAGCACTCTGTTAGATATTGGGGATTTAACTATGAACAAGGCAATGTAGTGCCTGACTCCCAAACTTCATTTAGAGTAGTAAAAATAAACAAGAAATTAATATGAATTTAAATGGTTATTGAATCAGAAGAGGGGGAAAAGGATTTTGTAGGTGACAACATGGTAATTCAATTTATTCTAGGGATTTTGGAAAAATCATGTTAGTGTTTGACAAGTTGCAGACTTGCTATTCTGAATGTTTACAACAGTGCACATCACATGGGAAACACACAAAAATACTTATAGAATGAAAATGCAAAGCTATTGATTTGCTGGAGGTCAACTGACCTAAAAGTTTTGTCCAGTCATTAAATAGGATGGTTTTGCTGCAATATTTACCTCCATTTAGTAAATATGACCTAGTTCCTAGACTGCAGAACAAGTCAAATGAGGATTCTTTTTAGGCATCTTTCCCAGCATTACATTTGAGGTAGAGGGGCCACTGGGAATCTTGCAAGGCATGCGTGAAGAGTGAAAAGTTCCAGAGTAAGTACTTTGACCTCTGCACTCTCTTTCAACAAGTCTTATAACAAAACAGAATTACTTAGAATCAGAAGGTAACCATTTACATGTAGTAGGAAATCCATGGTGTCTGTAACTATAGCATAACAAAATATGATTGCCCAAAATATGAACCCAAAATATGATTGCCCAAAATATGAACCCAAAATATGATTGCAATAATAAAATCTAGACTTTCTGTATAACACATACATCATTTAGGGGACTGATTTTCAAAATATGGCCCATGAATCACCGATAGTCTTAGAAATCACATCATGAGGTTCCCAGCTGGCTTATTGTGTTCAGAAGAAAATAAAAATCAATAATTGTTTTTGTTTACATACATTTTATAAATTTGAAAAGCAAGATTGTTTTTCATATTCATGGAAACTTCTATATTTTTAAATAATTATTTTAATCTTAATATTTCTCATGAGCTAGTCAGTGTGTCTCAACTAACATTCAAGTAATAGAAAAAATTTCCTTAACATTTTATTTGTTGTAGTTTTAAATTTGCATTTTCTGTTATTCTTATTGTGCTTCATTGTATCTGCAATTCATTAAAATAGATCAAGAATTTAAAAGTGGTTCATTAAGGCAAATAGTAATTAATTTAATAAATATCTGAAGGTTGAATTTTATTAGAAAGCTGATCAGTTTGCTCTTCCTTGACTTTAAGACCAATGTATCACCAATTACAAATTCATATAATAGTGACAGAAAGTCGTAGACGATTTTACAGTGTTTTGAATAAAGTATAGGGCCGTCTCTAATAATTCAAACTATTTTAGAAAATAGGCACCAAGTAAAAAATTTCATTGAATTGATTATCTTCGCCTCACAAGAAAAAAAAAAATCACACAACTAGAAAGATATCAGCCAACATTATCAATGAGATGTGAAAATTCACTCTAAAACAGAAAGCAAACCAAACCATCAATTTTTAATCAGATTATTATATTAGACACTGCATGATATCAATGTGTTTTAATAGAGATTACCAATTAAATTCAACTGTTTGTTTTAGCAGTTTGCTTTGTAGTGGAACAAATTTTCTGATGTTCAGTCTGTATGAGGAGAAAGGCTCAACTACTTTTTGTGCTGTACATCAGACAACCATTCTGCAAGAGAAATAATAATTTAGTTTACAGTACTTTCTGAGCTGTTACATAGACTGGGAAAAGTGTTGGGTTCATTACTGAAGGAATAGCAGCTATGTACATACCTGAATATCAATCCACATTCTGTTTTTGCTTAATTTTTAATAATGTATTGAGGTGAAATTCATATAACATAAAATTAACCATTAATAGTGAAAAACTGAGCAGCATTTGGTACTTTCAGAATGTTGTACATACACCATTTCTATCTAGTTTCAAAACATTTCTCTTACTCTAAATAAAGTCCTTCACTCATTAAGCAATCACATGCCCCCCCAAACCCCTGTAACTGAAAAATCTGTTCCCTGTTTCTATGAATTTATCAATTCTGAACATAATATAACTGGAATCATATGATATGTGACCTTTTGTGTTTGGCATTTTCCATTTAGCAAAATATTTTGGAGGTTCATCCATGTTGCACTTCATTCCATTTTATGGCCAAATAAATTCCAATGTATGTACCACATTCATTTATCCATTTGTCCATTGACAGACATTTGGACTATTGTAAATAGTGCCACTCTGAACATGCATGTACACGTTTGAGTACCTGTTTTCAATTCTTTTGTGTAAACACTCAGGAGTGAAATTGAAGTGGAATTGTGGGGTCATATGGTGATTCTATGTTTAATTTTTTGAGGATCTGCCAAACTGTTTTCCACAGTAGCTGAACCATTTGGCATTTCCACTAGCAATGTGTGAGAGTTCCATTGCTCATTTTATATTTTTAACATAGCTACCCTTGTATGTGTGAAGTGGTATCTAATTGTATTTTGATTTGCATTTTACTAATGCTTAATCAGCTGAGCATCTTTTCATGTGTTTTTTAGAGATTTGTATATGTTCTTTGGGGAAATGTCTATTCAATCTGTTGCCTGTTTTTTAATTGATATGTCTTTTTTGTTGTTGAGTTGGAGGAGTTCTTTTTATATTCTAGATTATAAACTATTATCAGATATATAATTTGCAAATATTTTCTCCCATTCTGTAGGCTGAATGAGTTCTGAGTTAGGCAAAAGAGAGACAAGTGCTTTGCATTAATCCTTCAGGTAGCCCCCAAACAAGTTAGAACCAATCTATACAATAATTTCCAAATAAGGCCTGTTCTGCTCCCTTTGGAACCAGGGGCAAGGGCACCTTAGTCTAAGTGGGCCTTCCTTAAATTAATGTTGCATAACACCTGACATATGATAGGTAATAGATAAACATTTTTATTGAATTAGCTTAATGTATCACTGCTATCATTCTATCAAATCCTGTTTATAACACCCCCAATTTTTCTTGACAACCTGTACTTCACCTTACCTCTACATCCCTAACCAAAGGCACCGTTATTTTGAGCTTAAACTACTACAATTTTTTTTTTATAACTGGAAACTTGACCCACTAGATCCATTCACCACACAACTATTAAAATGATTCTTTTTTATAACACAGCTCTGACCTTTTTTCAAACAACTGAGTATGTTTCCCTATCTCCTAGTATAAAGTACAACACTCTCAACATTCTCAAAATGATCTTACAAGACACCTGAATTATCTCACCTAACCTTCCTCTTTATTTCCAGGTTTTTGCCAAAAGAACTCACAAAAGCCAAGCTACACTGGGCTTCATTCACTTCTGGAAATTGCCAAGATTTTTCTGGTTTCACCAGAACCACACTACAGTATATATAGCCATGCAGGTTAGTGTACTGCATAACTCTGGGAAGAGTACCAGGTAAATAGAACTTCCTCAGCCAATACCTACTTGCATCCTTGCCTTAGAGTTGTGTGTGTACCATATGTTATATTCTCTATATGATATTTCCATGGACCCTTCTCCCTTTATTTAAGTGTCTGCACTTATTCTTCAATTCTCAGCTTAAGTGTGACTCAATCGGGTGCTTAATAAGATTCTTTTGAATAAATGAACCAACAATCATATATAGAGAGTTTTCCAGTTAATAAAACTCTTGTCATAGACACAATTTAGTTAGCTCTTCTCAACAAGTTTATGTGATTATTTATGATTTTAATTTTATCCTTATCTATAAATGAGAAATTGAAGTTCAGTAAGTTTGTGGTATCCCACATCACTGACAGTAGGTGAAGGTACAGAACACATAATCATTAAGTGTTCCAATTTTAAATGGTTAGTTTTTTCCCACCAAACCAAGATGATTTTTGCTTGCTTATATGTAATATTATTCCACAGTAGCGTTCTTTGTAAGATTATTGTTTCCCCAAAAGAATTATATGTTTCTTGAGAATGTGCATCATGCCATCTTTTAATTTAGTGATAGTAATTATATTTAATGTTTTAACATTAGTAATACCATTATGTAATAACTTAGAAAACAATTCAAAACAAGAAATCTCTTCTATCAATATTTTTGATGGTTTCATTTAAAAACATTGACCACAGTAGTCAATCTAATGTGATGAAGTAATATAAAGTAATGATAAAGTAATATAGGATACACAAAAAATAATTTCTTGAAAACACTATAGAAATGTACTACATATTTTTAGTAGTCAAGCAAGTTTTAAACACATAACCAATGCAAATAAGTTAATCAAGTTTTAATGACACAGCCGAAGCTTTTTGTTCACATCATATGTTGTATGAGTTGTCTTCTGATGGGATCATGGAACATTATTGAGAACACCAGCTAATTTCTTGTATATGAACTCAATTCACATGAAATTAACACCAAAGTGTAATTCCACCAATTTTTAAGAGTGTATTTTGTGTTTGTTAGTAGTGGTTAATGGATTATTTATATATAAAATACTAATGTAAAACATTGAAATTCTGAAAATACATGACCATTAAAGAAAACCGAGTCCCTTTTCATGAAGGCCCTAAACTTGTTACATCAGTAACTGAACCACTAGATCTAGTGTTTTCAGCAAAACTGGATTTTCCACCTTATATTTAGGTTACTGGTTTTCAGGAATTTGCATTGTGATATATGCAAAGAATTCAATAAGTTGCAGTCTCTGCTGGTCACCCAACTTTCATGTTTAGAATTCATTTAGAGAGGTTAGTCTTTCTCTGTGTAAATATAGCAATATTGTCATGGTATTCATGCACCTTAGTACAGGCATCCTGAAGTTGTTCCCTTGGTTTCTTTGTGTCTAAGCTTTCCACTGATTTCTCTCCTGAAACAACAATGTTCTAATTGATTCCAGTATTCATATCACTGCTGACTTCTTATCTCTTCATTACAAACATGAAAAATAAAAATAAAAAAGCACATCAAATTGCTTGTCATCTATTTTAGTTCTGCCAAGAACAAATGCTTTATTTTCATGGAACAGTGTAAAGTATCTGTGCTGTGGTAGAATACTTAAAACCAAAATGCAGTGGTTTAACATAAAGTTTTCAGATATTTAATCAAACATCTAGATTAAAAAACTATATTCTCACTGACTAACAAAGACAAGATTCTTATTACCTATCCTTGAGAAAATGGAATATTTGAGAAAATTATATGGTGTGTTTCACTATTGTACCTGTCACACACTTTTAATTAAAAATGTATTGATGCATGACTAAACTGTGAAAAACAGACCCATTTTAGTTCAATTGCAGTAATGTACATATAACCCAGTGGAGTAAGCCCATGTAATTATAACAGCAAGACAGCTCAGGCACAGTGAGCCTCTCACACCTCAATCTCAAAGCAGATGTAGATGCTGGGTGCCAAATATCACAAATCTTTGTGGACTCAGCATCAGTGAATTTACTAATCTAGTCTAAATACCTGTAATGAAGCCATTTTGCTAATCTATGGTAAATTAAATATGTATAGAAATGAATGCTGAATAATGAGTAACTTTCCTTTTATTCCCCCCTAGTACTGAATGTCAGAATTCACTAAACCCATCGACTCTGACTATCTGTAATGTCAGTGGCTGAAACTAAATGCAACATTTGCATATTTCAAATAGTGATAGATGCTTGGTACCCTGCGTTTGGAAACTGGACCTAAAATATTCTTTTTATGTTAACTGATTTTTTCTTTTTTTTTTTTTTTAGTAATTTTACCCATAAAAACATAACACAATCAAGCTGAAGAAATGGAAATCAGAGACTAATGTTTGACGTACTAGCCTTCATCAAACAGTTTTGAAATAGTCACAAAGGGTAAGATGCTTTAGAAATCTCTGAAATCATAACCCAGTAAAGAAAACCCTAAAATAAAAAATCGTACCAGTTTGATAGTTCTTTTCTTTTTTCTTTTTTTTTTTTTTTTTTGCAGTACGCGGGCCTCTCATTGTTGTGGCCTCTCCCGTTGCGGAGCACAGGCTCCGGACGCGCAGGCCCAGCGGCCACGGCTCACGGGCCTAGCCGCTCCGCGGCATGTGGGATCTTCCCGGACTGGGGCATGAACCCGTATCTCCTGCATCGGCAGGCGGACTCTCAACCACTGCGCCACCAGGGAAGCCTAGTTCTTTTCATTTTTAAATCAAATCCAACAGTTGCATTTTTAATAATGGAGTAACACAATTAATTAGGCCAGTAATCACTAATTTATAATTCTCTATGAGAATCTACTATCCATGTGTTACACTGAACAGTGGGAAAAAGCAGAAAACACTTTATTTAGTTCTTTAGAGGAGAGACTTCACATTAGGTGCTTCCACAGATGGTATCTCAGTTAATCCTAAGGACACTTTTGAGAAGTAGGAATTGTTTTACTGATGAGATAACTGCCACTATAATAGATGAACTGAATTTTTTACCACACCTGGTGAGTGACAGATTCAAACTTCTTATCCTCTCAAAACAAAATCTGGTTTCTTCCTCACCATTGTGATTAATTGGTGTTCCTACACTCAAGTAAATTAACAGTTAAAAAAGGGGAGCTGTCTTTAAGAAGGCCCACTAACTTATGTGACCCTAATATTCTCCATGTGTTTGCATACTTCACCTTATTTTATTATCTTAAGGTTTTAGAGTTAACAATGCAATCTTCATCTTCAAATAAGGAAATGGACTGAAAGAGATTATCTTGTCATCCAGAACTACTAATATGGGAGGCTTATTTCAAATTCAGGTCTCCCCAGTTTTCATTTCAAACTCAGGTCTCCCCAGTTTTCAAAGTCCTGGTTTTTTCTGGAATTAATATATAGAAATGGCTTAAGTGGGAGATAAGTATGAGCATCCTACCATTCTGATTTTGGGAATTAAAGTTTAGGTTGAATTATCTAGACGTGGACAACTAATTGAAGGTTTTTAGGTTGGAGAATAATATTCACTGATATCTCACTATAAAGAATCAAGGTAATTATAGGCATATATCTGGCAGCAACATAAAACTTGATTTAAAAAGGGAGAGAATTGGCATGGGGTAATGAAGTAAAAACTTCTGATGGCCCGAGAAATTGTGCAGTGGAGAAGTGAAAGCTGGGGTGGGGGTGATTGTTGAGGAGGTAGAACTGATTGGATCATTCTGACCCATTTAATGGCTGAGCAATATTTCAAACCTCGTTGAAAAGACACTGAGGCAAAAATATGGCACCAAGAAGGAAAAGCAGGAATGGGAAAATAAAATAAAACATCAATTTTGAGCATGATGAATTTGAGTCCTTATCTTGTGTGGGAATATAGGATTTCGTTAATGAAAGGTCAGAGCAAGATATAATGATCAATGAGTATGAATCTATTTGTATGAATCTGAGGGCCCAACCTGTTGTTTGACAAGAAATGGGAAAGATAGATGTGGACTTAGCTTTGGGGAAGATCTCTTTTTATTGGAAGGAAGAACAGTTCCATGAGTGTTCATAATCTTGGTGGAGAATCAAGAAAGGCAACATTAAGAATATCAAGAGATGAGAAAGTTTCATTTCAAACAAGCAATGGTAGAGCACTCAATTTATGCCAGGCTATAGTCTTATCTCAAGGAACCAGGAATTACAAGGGAACTTCTATATTTTCTTCCACAAAAAAATATAGTTTGATGGCAGTGAAAAAACACATAGATTGATGGGATATTGTAACATAGACTTCTTGAAATGTTGCAGTTTTGAAGGGAGAAACTGGAAGTGCCTCCTCTTTCATGCCCTCAGACTTCCAACATGATAGTTTCCCCTGGTATCACAGATATCAAATGCTCTTTCTACATCTCCTTCATTAAAATCATTCGTCTGTTCATTCATTTGCTTATACATTTGTTAATTAAGCATATACTTTCTGGTAAAGTACATACTAGATACTGTGTAGAATCATAAAAAAAATAGAGAGAAAACGCTTGGCCTCAGAGAGGATTAAAATAACTCTTTCTCTTGGGGCTTCCCTGGTGGCGCAGTGGTTGGGAGTCTGCCTGCCGATGCAGGGCATGCAGGTTCGTGCCCCGGTCCGGGAAGATCCCACATGCCGCAGAGCGCGGCTGGGCCCGTGAGTCATGGCCGCTGAGCCTGCGCGTCCAGAGCCTGTGCTCCGCGGCGGGAGAGGCCACAACAGTGAGAGTCCGGCGTACCGCAAAAAAATAAAAAATAACTCTTTCTCATTAATGTGTGCCGTGGAAGAACAGGATGGCAGATCCATGGTACTTTATAATCTAATGACATAAAACTGCTGTGGGAAACCCAAAGCAAAGAAGCAGTGATTTTGAAGATGTTGCTATATTTCTCATTTCTTTTTACTGTGAGACTGCAGTCAAGCTCAGTAGGGTCTTATTTTTCCTCTGATTCTGCCAAGACTATTTCTTTAGCTGTGGTTTCACTGTTTGGGGACAATGGAGATTTTATTCATTCAGTCATTCACATGTAATATGCTACAATTTGTCCTTAAACTCTGTGCCCTCCATCTAAGAGTCTGCTCACTTTTATGGAAGGCAAGATAAAAGAGTGAGATTATTCATTCCTCTAGTAATAGGATTTATTGAACAGATTAAGCAGCCATTTACTTATTCATTTCCCTGAACTCAGGGCTCCTGGAAGAATTAAAAGTTGTTTTTTTTTTTTTTTTTCAAGGAGAAAGAGTAAAACACTTGGCTTTATCCTGAAAGCATACCTCATGAATCTCTAGATAATGTAATAGAAGAGATATGAGTAAAAATTTCCAAACTGATACTATTTTGGTTATTATACTCACTGGTTTTTGTAGTCTCCCTTAGAAACAATTACTTTGGAAGAGGTTTTATCAACAAATTGCAACTTCAAACATCATCACAGTAATCAGTTTCTTCATCTGGAGAAATCAGATCAGCTGGGTTTCTTAGAGCGCCAGTGGAATTAAAGGATGGGGCTGCCCCTTTTCCAAAGTGAATTGCCTCTCTAAGGACACGTGGAACCACTTTTGTTTGTAACTCCTGTGACCACTATTATTCATTTTCACTAATACAAATTATTCAGTAAAAGGGAGACAGCATATATGAATAGTGAACTTTCAACGTAGTGTGCTGGAAGAGATTTATTGCTAGGAAGAGTTGAGTTCTAGGAATGCTGAGAGCCACAGGGCAATGCAGATGCAGGCAGAAGGATTCAATCACAGTTTCAGGTGCCTTCCTTCACAAAGCTGTTGATGACTGGGGCATCCCCATAGAAGCCGTCTGTTCAACATCTTGAGAGAACATGTGGCATTCAGAGGGACATGCTTAAGATAGGAAGTGTTGTTGAGCAGCCCCTTTCCTCCTTACTATTTCATCCATTTCTCATTGCTACTGTTTCAAAAACTGCAGGTTCACTTGGCCTCCCCAGCCAATTTTCAACATGCCAGCATTTTGGAAACATTCATAGATCTCTAAACCCACCTATAGGTAGTTTTGCTCTAATGTAGATCCAAAAAAACTCTTAAGCAGTGTTCCTAAATTCTCATGCAAATAATTACACACTACTATATATGAAAGGGATAACTAACAAGGACCTACTGTATAGCACAGGGAACTCTACTCGATACTCTGTAATGACCTATATGGAAAAAGAATCTAAAAACGAGTGGATATATGTATATGTATAACTGATTCACTTTGCTGTACAGCAGAAACTAATACAACATTGTAAATCAGCTATACTCCAATTAAAAATTTAAAAAAATAATTAACAGAATCCAACGAGTTGTTTGGCATGTCTTTAATGTTCAGGTTGTGTTTCATTGAAAATAAGTATTTAAAAATACAGAAAACCTTACGTGGACCAACATAAAGCTCATTATGCATATCTGTTACCAAAAGATGTTAGGAAGCATGCTTCTTGAGTTCTGCTTCCCAAGGTATTATATTCCTAACGTTGCTCTAGTGGAAAGCGAAATATAAACTTCATCAGCTTCTTCATTTAGGAATCATGAATCAAAAGAATAAAAAACTTAGAGCAATTTCTAACTATGAATAAAAACTAGAAACACACATATAAAGATATAATACACATAATGTAGTATAGTTATATGATTATAGTTCTACAATTACAATAAATAAATGTGCATGCTAATACATATTATATGTAAACATATGTAATGTAAATATATAGTGTATAATTGCTATTAGGTCTACTTGTCATATTAAAGTTCAGCTTATTTAATCATATTCAGTGGTCATGAAATGTGTAGTATAATTTTAAATACCTGCTGATTTGTATTTCTTAGGACAAACTTTATTACTATCTCATGCAAAGCATGGCTTTTTGTCTGGTTTCTCATGAATTTTTTTTTTTTTTTAAATACGGCTCCTTTCCAAAGCACCTGCTTTTTTTTTTTTAATATTTATTTATTTATTTAGTTAGTTAGTTAGTTTTTGGCTGCGTTGGGTCTTCGTTCCTGTACGCGGGCTTTCCCTAGTTGCAGTGAGTGGGGGCTACTCTTCATTGTGGTGCATAGGCTTCTTACTGTGGTGGCTTCTCCTGTTGTGGAGCACAGGCTCTAGGCTCGTGGGCTTCAGTAGTTGTGGCTCGCGGGCTCTAGAGCGCAGGCTCAGTAGTTGCGGCACACGGGCTTAGTTTCTCTGCGGCATGTGGGATCTTCCCGGACCAGGGATCGAACCCATGTCCCCTGCATTGGCAAGCAGATTATTAACCACTGCACCTTCAGGAAAGTCCTCATGAATTCTTAAGCTGTATTTACAGAATATTTATCCTGATACTTTTCACTTATCTTCAACAGATCAGAAGCCTGTATTGCAATCCCTTGAGAAAATTTTCATGTTTCCTTCACTAAGCATAGTAAATGGATTCATTCTGCTAAAAAAAAAAAAAAAAAAGCTGTCAACTTTATCAATGAACCTTAAATTTATAAGATGTTTTTCCCTATTTTTGTTGGGTGTGAGTCAAAAACAAACCATTTGAGACAGTTCTCCAATTACTCATTTAGAACAAACAAAAAATACAGTGTGAGCAACTTATTATTGAATTTCTTTAGTTTAAGGCAATCTCTGAGTATGCATCCAGTACTTTCCTGGCCATCTTTGCCTGTTATTTGCTCAAGCAGTGGTGAATTGGAAGCATGGTCTTTTGATATGTAAATATAATCACTCTTTTTCTTAGAGTATAAACTTTACAAAGAGGCTATGAATATACACTGTCAGGATTTATCACCTACAACCAAGTACCAAATAGAGCTAAGCCTTGAATTTTTAACTTTCAAGGGCCAAATCTTCAAACTCATGTATTAATTGTCAGGGCCCCAACAGTTGCTGCCCCGTTAATGAGATCAAATTCTCCATGGTTCAAATCTTGCTCAAAATGGAAAAGCTTTATAGTACTAACAGGTTTGGGCATATGTAAATGTGTTCTCCAGTTGTCAGCCTGTCTTTCAATCTTACTTTAGGAATAAGTCACTCTTTCCACAAGCTTCTGTGACTTTCCTGTTTCTGTCACTTCTCACTTGTTAACCAGAAGAAATCCATCCTGCTGTCATGGGTAAAACATTCTTTATCTGTCTCAAAACAGCTTTCCCTATTATTTGCATTTTCAAACCTTTTTCTAAACACTTCCATGCAATTACTCAGCTGTTTTCAAAAAAGTGTGCATTGGGGGACACCTTCATTGAACCAGCAGTAGTAGCAGTAAACGTCTTTTTCTTCAGAGAATTTGCAAGTTCAAAACCTCATAGTATACATGGAGAGTTTAGATTATAATTTTTCAATATTCCTTACTGTACATTTATCAAAAATGAATTTCATCTGCCACTGGGCTGCCCAATTCTCCAGTATGATTAGAGCCATCTGGAATATCTCCCAAACGTCATTAGTTTTTAACTAACCCAAATAGTTTTGTGTTGTCAGAATATTTCACCATCTCTCTGTTTATGTTGTCTTCTTCATCATTAGCAAATACACTGAAAGACATAGGTCCCAACACCAAAAGCCACAATTCCAACTTTCAGCTCCTTACACTGAGGAGTATACATCTATTACTGAACATGGTTCTGATCTCTTAGTCGTTTCCGCAAAACATATATATTCTGATTCATTACCATGACATCTTCTGCAGATTAGTAAGAACTGGACAATTACTATGATGGTAAAGAAAGCAATGTTTTATTTCCTACCAACTTTTTGGTAATTAGAAATCAGGAAACTGAGGACACAGTGGAAAGAGAAAGAGAAAATTTGGAAAATATTTACCAAATAATACTTGGTAGTATTTCACAAGGTCAAGTCTTTTGTAATGTCAAATAGCACAAGAGAATGCACCATGCGCTTCTCACCTCTAACAGCATGGCCTTCTATAAAAACTTTAAGGTTCTGCTTAGTTATGACTTTGACTTTGGTTTGGGATGTAGATTAAGTCATCTAAGCTGTGTTTATATTTCTTTTAGTATACGGTTGAACAATGCAGGGGGTTAGGGACCCCAACTCTCTGTGCAGTCAAAAATCCATGTATAACTTCATTTTATTTTATTTTTTTGGCTGGGCAGCACAGCATGCGGGATCTTAGTTCCCCAACCAATGGAAGCATGGAATCTTAACCACTGGATCACCAGGGAAGTCCAAAAATCCACGTATAACTTTATAGTTGGCCCTCCGTACCTGCAGTTCAGCATCTGAGTGTTCATCGAACTAGGGGTTTTGTAGTACATTAGTCTTTATTGAATACTTACTAATTTATTGAATGTTATTTATTGAGTAGTACATTAGTAAGTATTTATTGAAGATATCCATGTATATAACTGGACTCAAGCGGTTCGAACCGATGTTGTTCAAGGGTCAACTGTATTTGTGATAATGTTAGCCCAGGATATTATCATATTAGCTATTAAATTGTGATAAAATATGTAACTATTAAATAGAATGTAATAGTGTAATTACATTATTATTATATTAAAAATACACCTATATCACTAGCATAATACCATAAAGGAGGGGGAGGGGATAATTGAGTAATTATTTAAATCACCACTTAATTTCATTGAGCTCATTTTGAAAGGATAAAATTTCTGACTTAATTTACATAAATATTTTGGTTCTTTTATTTTTCATAATTTATTTGAAAAATAATAAATTGTTACAGTTTTCACTGTATTTACAAAGTACAGTATTATAATATTATCACTTTTCTTTCTTTTTTTTTTTCCATAATTGTCATTTTCAGTGATAGGCAGATATAAACAAGTTTTTAAAATTACTTATAGCTCCACCTGCAGCATTTGGTTGTGTCAGGATTCATTCTCCTTTCCTTAAATTTTAAAACTTTTTTTAAATTAATTTTTATTGGAGTATAGATGATTTACATTTATTATGACTTTTCTTGGATTATGTTTTTCTATATTTTAGGAGAAATATAATTGACTAATAACAGGCAAAGTTTTGCAAACACTGTATCAATCCAAAAAATATACGTGTATATATCTTTGTGTGTGTGTGTATGTATGTAATATTTACATGTGATATTCAACAGTGAGAGTTCACACATTTTGGATAACTCACACCTCTATGGAATCCAGGCCATATGGGCACTCCCGTGTAATGGGAAAATCTAAAAATCAAATGCTTACATGCCTTTTATATTCCAGTTAGTAAACTGTTTTGCACTAGGAATCAAAATGTTATATACCCCTTTGAACATACTCTTTCCTGTCACTCATTATTTACTATAGTATATGTTTAAGAACTGATGGCCAACTATCATGTAAAAACATTCATAGATAAAAGATTTAAGTAGTTTGTGAAATATTAAATACACACAAATTAATAATTGGTTAACAACATGATTTTGCTTTTTAAAGAACTATCATCCAATAAAAAAAGAGAAATAAAAAGTAAAACTAAACATCAAACCAGCAGTGCCTTAGGAGGAGATTTCCTTGTTTAGAAGTCTAAATATAGTTTAGTTGGATTTACAAAAGGAGAGCTTTAAAAGTGCTAATAATATGCCACTTATTGACATGCACAGTTTAGTCAGATTTTTTCATTTTCATATGCATTCTGATTTCCAGCACATCCAATATTCACTGCTAACCTGTTGTCTTTACCTCCTTAATTATAAATCTTTGCAATTAAAAAGCCAACCTTTACAATCATTAATTTAAATAAATTTAACTAACCAATGCTCCTGAACTGGAAGGCTTAGAATTCCAAAAACAATTTTTCAGACTACTTTTGATAGTGATGAGTATTATAATAATGAATGCTTAAAGATTCCTTTTCCCACCTCACATATTTCCAAAAATTTAATGTATGTTGTAGCACTTGTTCTTCCTGTTAAATGAGTATGCTATGCTATGTTACTTGCCTTTGACCACATGGAAGGTTCAATAGTTTAGTCATTTAGATAAACAGTATCTCCTGTATATTATAAAGAAATTAAGTCTTTCCTTCCAGAGGAACACCATAGATGACTTGAAAATTGCATGAATTTATCTTTTAAAACAGCGTATTTGGATTAAACTTCCTATGGTCAAGTTTCTTAATTTGTTAAATAGTGAGAATAATCCATGCATTACCATATTATCAGGGATTATCAGTTAATGTGAGGATTATATAAGAATACATACATATATATTATTCTCCTCTTCCCAAAGGGTAAAACATTAATATTTTACCAAGCTATCATAAATTTTTTTTCTCTCATAGGAACCTTTGAGAATATGGGTGAAATTACTGAGTGAGAACTTAGTTGACTGGAACCCAGTTAACCAAAATCTGTTTACATCAACTGAACTTTCATGCCCTTTATTTCTAATGTTGCTATGAATAAGACTTGTCATAATATACAAAATATTCTAGGCTCTTTCATAATGTATATATTCAGCTCAGTCATCTATACCAGCGGTCTCCAACCTTTTTGGCACCAGGGACCGGTTTCATGGAAGACAATTTTTCCACAGACTGGGGTGTGGGGAGATGGTTCAGGCAGTAATGCGAGTGATGGGGAGCGAGGGGGAGCAGCAGATGAAGCTTCGCTCACTCACCTGCCACTCACCTCCTGCTGTTGTGGCCCAGTTCCTAACAGGGGGTCCAGAGTCCCAGGGGTTGGGGACCCCTGATCTATATCTTCTTCATACTTTATGGTGAATATTAGAAAAGTTCAATTACATTTAGCTTACATAGTTCATACGTTAGGAAAATATACATATAATACAATGGCAGAGATTGTTGTTAACATTTTTGATAAATATAATAAGAAGATTTTTAAATAAACAGATTTTCTACCTAAAAATTCAATTAGCCACACCTTTTCTCCTTCCATCTGGTTAGTAGCTTATTTTTTGGTGCTAGGCATGTGCTTTTAGCTGTGTTAGAATTGAATCTTTATCAACTAATGTAAGCAGCTGGATTTCCTAGAACTTGAAGTCCTTATTTGTCCTCATTAGTGAAAAAATGTTAAAGACACCCACTGTTTTACATTTGCTTGGTAAATTTATGCTTTTATCCCCACTGGGGATTATCCAAATATAATTTTTTTTTTTTTACCCCAACTTTAATTTAGAAATATTTCCAACTCCACAAAAGTACTCTTTTCTTAGGTTCACCAACTGTTAACCTTTTATAACATTTGTTGAAACATTTGAGAGTTAAAGACATGGTGTAATTTTACCCCTTAATATTTAACCATATATCTCCTAAGAATAATAGTATTATCCTATATGAACAGAGTGAAATTTTCACACTAAGGAAAGTTAACATTAATACATACTAGTTTCTAATGTATAGTCAACATTTAAAATTTCCTAATTGTCCAATAATGCCTTTTTCAGCTGTTCTTTTTTTCCTTTTTGTTTTTCTCCTCCTTCTTCTTCTTCAGTCAAGGATCCAAAAGTATGTCATTTTTTAAAAAATTAGTTATCATTTCTTTTATGTTAGAAGCTAAAGAAGTGCTCAAAAACCAATTAATCATGCTAAAGAACATAGAAGCCGTCCAGAAAGGACTTTTTTTCATTGGCCAAATTAAGACAACTTGTCATAAAATAAATATTGACAGAAATGGATTATAAAATGTTGGTTAAGCAAATGGTCCATGAGTCCTTACTGATACTAAAATCAAATCATTAAAATGGGTGACTTGATATGCAGGGCTTTACCTAACAGAATACTGTCTACTAATATATGCAGAAGAAATAATAAAGATTGAAAATGATCACCTTACCACAAATATAGAAATTTTTACTGTAAATGAAAATTGCCAATGGATGCTAAAATTGTTGGTGAAAGACTGTTAGAGAGCAGAATATTCAGACAGTCTCAGTGTATCACCCCACAGATTATGTATTAGCACAAAAAGAGAAAAGAATTAGTGAATGGAGAAATTTTGTGGATTACCTGAGCCAAATGATTTAACTTACATCAACAATAAGTTAAATCAAACTGACATAATATGCCCCGATGTGAAAGGACATAACAATTTTATAGGAGATTCATGAAAGAACTACAATCTATTTTGCAATTTACACTAGCATAACAGAGTCCAAGAAGTTTATCAGAGATGGTATAACCTGCTGATTTAACTTATTATGATCATTTTGTTTACATGGCATGTATATCTTGTCTTGATTCATAATTGAAGAGAAATAAAACCTCTCTCTAGTTGAATATCTGACTCTCTGACTGAAAGGTTTAGCAAAATATTTAGATATTTCTGAGTATGCAGATGTTCCCTATGGGAAAGCAATCCAGGTATGACTCAAATTTTCAATTTCCCTGGATTGTTATTTTTTTAAAGCTTCAAATACATAAAGTTAGCAAGTTATGTGATTTTTGAAATCAGTTTACCTTCTCACATAGAAGTATAGAAACTTATGATTTTGAATCCTAAGCAATGGATGAGTGACAGGATGCTTAGCAGTTTGTTTTATCATACCCGGCTATTTGCATATTAACTTTTTAAAAGATACTTGAAAAATAAATTGGTGTAATAAGCAGATATGTCTCTTTGCTTTTAAAACACATTGACTAGAGACAACTATAATCACATAATACACATTTACTACAGGAAGAAAATTCACACAGTTTCATAATAGTCATCAAGGCATTTAAATTTTGGTTTCATCTGCCTTTAAAGGACTTATTTTGTAGATACTCTTTTTTTTTTAATTGGAAAAAAAATATCAAAGTCTCCCTTTTCCCAGGTTTCTTCAGTACTTTGACAGCTTAAATACAAAAAAATATTTTTTCATGGCAAAAAGACCATGTAACCCCATGAAAACGAGGGTTTATGATGGCCTTCAGCAACAGGACTATGCGTGGTGCCTCTATAATTTTATTTGATCCAGCCAAAACAGCTTAAGTTATATAACGGACATTCCCTTCAAATGTCCTTTCTTTGCAGGCTTGCACATGTATTGTTTTATATATGCCAATGTCAGCCTTTGTGATAAAATGCTGCCAAAAATACTGTTTGATGAATGCTAATAAATTCAAATGCCTAATATTACCCTGTAGTTTTTAAGGTTGGGGGTGGGAAAGAACAAAAGCCAAGTCTAAATAAATTATAGTCTACATTTGACACTGAAATTTGGGCCAAGTACTCAAGGCTTCAAAAGATGGAATCTGTCCAGTCAGAATACCTTCTTCTCTCCCTGTCCATGTTAATAATCAATGGGACCACTTAATATAAAAGCCTTTATAGCACATACCAGCAAATATGGGATCATATGTTATAACACAATAATCTATACAGTTAATGGACTTGGAGAATTTAGCAAAATTCCATGACACGTTGGAATGCATATTATAGCTATGTTTCTTACAAATGAAACTTGTAGTACATGATCTTGATTCTGAAATATTCATTTATTCTGGCAATAGAATTCTATCAAGGCTTTGCTCTTGATGAAGAGGGTAGAATTTTCCACTCTCTATTTGCTGTCAGTTAATTATATAAGATTATTATAAATCATTATCCATGTGAAAAAAGCCACATACTACATCACTAGTAACATGGTGAGGAACTATTGCTACTCTCCTCAGAGCATTTCATATCAGAATAGTCTGGCATTTTTTTCCTATTTTATTTTATTTTAAACAATTTATTTGAGCAAAAATCCACTTGAGTCAGGCAGCAGCCAATCTACCAGATAGAAAGGAGCTCTGAAGAGCTGAACAAAATGAGAGTTTCTACAGGCAGAGGGGAGTGGGAACTAGGAAGTTATACTATACAAAAAAAGTAGGTTGGTTATTACAGAGTTGCTTTCCTTTAGGGGATGGCAAGGGTATCTCAGGCAGATTACCTAATTAGGGCTGATCAGGTGATTTTGATTGAATGGTTTAAGATTCCATTTCCTGGAGAGCTGAAACTGTAATTAAGTTTTAAGTCTTGGACAATTAAGTGTGGCTTAGCATAAGTGTCTCCATTTTGGGCCTGTTTTCTTGTTTTGAACACATCCTATTTATTTTCCTCAGAAACTTGGTGATCACCCCTTACAACTTGTTACCATGAAGAATTAGGTTGATGGATACAGCTGTCTTGGGTGGTTTTCCTTTGCTGCTGTAGACCTGTTTTCGTAGCAGTCCGTTCCTTTTAATGGAAGGACCAATAGGGTGTTTTTTGGAAGTTGGCCTAGGTGTGGGTAGAACAGAGAGGGAGCCAGGCTGTGGATCCCCACAGCTGCCAAAATAAAGGCTCTTCTAATCTCCAGGGAGAACACTTGCATTTATTCCTGGGTAAAGCTGCCTTGGGCATTTTTGTTACATGTGTATTTTTTTTTTCCAGCATCTGATATAAAGTCCAGAGTTCCCTTAAGCTTCGCTCTTTTATCTTGGGCTTGACAACCCCCACTGGTTTGCTACATAGAAAAACCACTTTCTTTTGAGAGTGGTTCTCAAGTTTTACTTAAAAAGTTAAAGCTTTTTCTTTACTCTACAAAACCCAGGAATACGGAGAGGCAGCACCCAGGTGGCCAGCTGTCATGAATCAAGGTTGGCCCGTGGTGCCCGAGATCCACACCTGCACCTTATATTGGAGGCGTCTCTGCTTCAGTTTGTTCCGAGCTCTTTCAGGAAGAACCAGGCTTTACGCTGCTCTCTTGGGTGAGTGTTTCCACTGTTTTTATTTTTTCGGTCAGTCTGTTTTTCAGTATCTTGGACTGTAGTTTTTCCATTTCATGTTTTCCAACTGTGTTATGGCTTTTCTGCTTCCCTTTATGTTTTCTTTTTGCTCTTTCATCGGGACCTTAAGAGATATGGAAGGTAAGCAGACATACCGGTTGTCTTTCTTCGGTTCACAATATTTATATGGTACCTTTTTTAGGGAAAAAAAGCAAACTAAAACAAGAGAAAAATCTCATTAGTCATGCTGATACAGTTTTGCGAAGTGTTCATAAAGTGTTTTAGAATTTAGAGAAATATTTAGCTACTGGAACCTTGTGAAATACGAGTCTTTTTTTTTTTTTTTTTTTTCCCGGTACGCCGGCCTCTCATTGTTGTGGCCTCTCCCGTTGCGGAGCGCAGGCTCCGGACGCGCAGGCTCAGCGGCCATGGCTCACGGGCCCAGCCGCTTCGCGGCATGTGGGATCTTCCCAGACTGGGGCACGAGCCCGTATCCCCTGCATCGGCAGGCGGACTCTCAACCACTAAGCCACCAGAGAAGCCCAGAAAAAATATGTATATGTTTTACATGGAAATATACTGTTTTATTTTTTTAAGTATTTTTAATTGAAGTATAGTTGATTTACGATGTTGTGTTAATTTCTGCTTTACAACAAAGTGACTCAGTTATACACATATATACATTGTTTTTTGTATTCCTTTCCACTATGGTTTATCCCAGGATATTGAATATATTTCCCTGCACTATACAGCAGGACCTTATTGTTTATCCATTCTGTATGTAATAGTTTGCACCTACTAACCCCCACGCCCCAGTCCCCCACCCCCACCTCCCACTTGGCAACCACTAGTCTGTTCCCTATGTCTGTGTGTCTGTTTCTGTTTCATAGATAAATTCATTTGTGCCATATTTTAAATTCCACAAATAAGTGATATCATATGGTATTTGTCATTCTGTTCTTACTTCACTTAGTATGATAATCTCTAGTTGCATCCCTGTTGCTGCAAATTACATTATTTCATTCGTTTTTATGGCTGAGTAGTATCCCATTGTATATATGTAGCACATCTTCTTTATCCACTCACCTGTTGATGGACATTTAGGTTGTTTCCATGTCTTCGCTATTGTGGATAGTGCTGCTATGAATATAGGGGTGCATGTATCTTTTTGAATTAGTTTTGTCTGGATATATGCCCAGGAGTGGGAATGCTGGATCACATGATAACTCTATTTTTAGTTTTTTTGAGGAACCTCCACACTGTTTTCCATACTGGCTACACCAATTTACATTCCCACCAACAGTGTAGGAGAGTTCCCTTTTCTCCACACCCTCTCCAGCATTTGTTATTTGTAGACTTCTTAATGATGGCCATTCTGACCAGTGTGAGGTGGTACCTCATTATAGTTTTGATTTGCATTTCTCTAATAATTAGCAATGTTGAGCATCTTTTCATGTGCCTTTTGGCCATCTGTCTGTCATCTTTGGAGAACTGTCTATTTAGGTCTTCTTCCCATTTTTCAATTGGGTTGTTTGCTTTTTCGTTATTGAGTTGTATGAGCTGTTTCTATATTTTGGAAATTAAGCCCTTATCAGTCACATCTTTTGCAAATATTTTCTCCCATTCTGTAGGCTATCTTTTCATTCTGTTTATGGTTTCCTTTGCTGTGCAAAGCTTGTAAGTTTGATTAGGACTCATTTGTTTATTTTGTTTTTATTTCTATTGCCTTGGGAGACTGACCTAAGAAAGCACTGGTACAACTTACATCAGAGAATGTTTTGCCTATGATCTCTTCTAGGAGTTTTATGATGTCATGTCTTATGTTTAGTCTTTAAGCCATTTTGAGTTTATTTTTGTGCATTGTGTGAGGGTGTATTCTAACTTCATTGACTTACATGCAGTTGTCCAGCTTTCCCAGCACCACTTTTTTCTATTGCGTATTCTTGTCTCCTTTGTCGGAGATTAACTGACTGTAGGTGTATGAGTTTACTTCTGGGCTCTTGTATTCCATTGATCTATGTGTCTGTATTTATACCAGTACCTTGCTGTTTTGATGACTGTACCATACTGGGTTGTGTATCATAGCACAATGATAGCACTTATTGTTTCTTCTTTTCTAATCATTTGCCTTTGTTTATTTCTTTTATATTTTCTTTATTTTCTTTTTACTGTGCTGGCTAAGACATTTAGTCCACAATTGAATAAAAGTGGTGATAGAGACCATCTTTTTATCTTATTTTAGAGGAAGTGCTTCAAATATTTTCAGTTGAGAATAGTGTTTGCTGTTTTTTGGTAGATTTCTCTAATGGATTACTTTGCTAACAGATTTAATGATAAATAGTTGTTGAATATTATCAAATACAATTTTCTACTTTTTAAAAAATTTATCATTTGATAGTTATCATATGTTTCTCCTCTTTTAATCATTTTATGTGATAAATTAACATTATGATTTTTCTAATGTTAAACCAACCTTTAAATTTGGGGATAAATTCACTTGCTTATGATTGATAATTATTTTTTACACTGTAGGACTTGGCTTCTGAATATAAAGACTTCTGGTCTATATTCACAGCAAGATTGGCCTCTGAATTGGTTTTCTCACACTATCATTGTCTGGATTTGGAATTAAGATTATACTGCTTTAATGGAAATGAGTGTGAAATATTCTAACTTGTTTGTTGCTTATAACTGAAATTATCTGTTTATTGAAATGGTCTAGAATTTGCCTATAAAACCATCTGGACCTGAGATTTTCCCATAAGGTCTTTTAAATTACTAGTTCTATTTCTAACTAGTTGTAAGAACATTGATATGGGTATTTTTAAAGAATAAATTAGCTTTGGTAAATTTTAGCATCCTATGTATTTACCCATTTTATCTAAGTGTTCAGAATAAATTTACTAATAATATTCTTCATTGTAATATATAATTATATTACCATTTTGTCATTAAGATTATTTCTGCCTTCTTTTTTTTCTTCATTAACCTTGTAGATGGTTTGTCTATTTTACTAGACTCATCTAAGCACAAACTTGCTTTTTTGACCCTTTATGCTTTTTCTTTTCTATTTTACTTTCTAGTGTTACTTTATTTTACCTTATATTTTCTTAGATTTATAAGTTTATTTTTCCATGTTTTTTATTTTCCTCACTGCTCAAATAGAATGTTAGCTCATTTAATTTTCAGCCTTACTTATCTTCTAATTCATATGTTTAATGCTATAAATTTCCATTTAATATCCCTTTTGCTCAATTTCCCAAGTTGAGATACAGCAATCACATAATTTGTTACTAAGCATTTATGTTAAAAGCAATCCTCAGTATTTCTTAGAAAATGCTTGCTGTGATGTTATTGTAAATGGTTTTGCTTCCTATTTCATTTTACAAATGTTCAATGTTAGTATATAAAAACAGTCAATTTTTGTTTATTGGCTCTATATCCTTGTATCAAAATATTTCAGAGTCTTTTTGTGATCTCCATATTTTTGCACATGAGGTATTTGAAAATATTTATTTACATTACCAAATGTATGGAGATTTTTAAATTTATATTTTAGTAACTTCCAACTTAATTACATTTTGTATTCTTTATGTTTGTGGGTTTTTTTTTTTTCATTTCTGAGGACTGATACATGGCCAGTTTATATAAGTATTCTGCACATACTTGAGATGAATGTGTGATCTTTAACTGTTGTACACAACAGTATTTTTCATTTCACTTCCCATTTCTTCATTCCTAATATATTCTGTTATCAGTAAGTTCTTCAGATATAATTTTCAGATCTATAATTCTCTTTTGAATTTGTCTAATTTATTACGTATTGCCATCAATGCATTTTGAATTTATACTATATATTTATGATTTTAAAAAAATTTAGTCTGCCTAGTCATTCCTGAAAGTTTCCTATTGCCTTAACTGCCAATATATTTTTTAAACATTTTATAATTTCAATTCTATATTCTGAATTTAATCATATTAATATCAAATGGAAGTGGATGAATATACATCTGTTTTTGTTTCTGCTTTTGCTAACTCAAACTCATGTTTGGCGACTTCTGAGTATAGGTTTATATTTTCTTGGCTTTTATCTATAGCCGTCTTAGTCTGGCTTAACAAGGTCTTGTTTCAACTGGCCCAAGACATAGTATTTAATGCAAACCACTGCATTCCAAGGGCATTTCCCCTCACGGCAGCTGTGTTTCTTCTCCTTGCTCCTGGATATTTCATGGGCACATAGTTGAATCCATTTTTACGGGATATCCTTGAGATGTTCCCTCTTTATTATGGTCCCAACAAAGGTAAAATTTATTTAGACCTAGTAATTTTGCACAAGGAGATACTCCTAGGGTGTCCTGTCTGCCATATTGCCAGAAACAGAAAACTATATATATATATAAAATCTTTTTAAGATTAGCACAATTATTTCTTTAACCATGTATATATAGTATGGTGCCCCAATACTTTGTAATGATGACGTGGGCCCACATTATTTCTGTTTTCACCACAGTACCTCCTTATAGTAGTTATTCTATAATTATGTATTTATTAACTTTATTATTACAGCCTACTGTGGAAGAGTATTCTCATCTAGTAAAGCATTCCAATTTAAATTAACTAATCTGTTACAAAGTATGAAAGGTTATTTATGCACCATTTAAAAGAAGGAAGAATATTTTATTCATTTCTGGATTCCCTGAATCTAACAAAATTGCTGTTGTATAGGAGTCATCTAATAAATGTGTATTGAATTAATATAAATGTATAAAGGAAGGAAGGGTAAGAAGGTAGGATGGAGGGTTGTGGCATAGTCCTCAAATAAATAAAAGTCCTTATTTCCTACAATATATATATTATATAGTAAAATTCCTGAAAGTGACTTCCAAGTTAATTGCTCAGATCCAAAAGTTAAAGTGACCGGAGAGCATAATGACCTCTCTATTGTGCATGTATTAGTTTTGTTGCATAATGATGCCTATCCTCCTTTGGATCTACTTGTGGATTATGTTGGTTGCAAGTGGGTTAAAGGTTATATAGATGCAAGTAAAAGCAAGGATTCAAAAAATTCTCATTAAAAATTGCTGTGTCCTCTGATTATTATAATCAGATTATTAAATTATATATTATATATATTATAATTTAATATTATTAAATTATAATCTGATTATTAAATCCACATGGAACGATGTTGTAGTGTTAGAAAAAGTATTATAGTAAATAGCCAGACCTCTATTTTTTGTGACTCTACTACCCATCATTTGTCATTATAATCTCTTTATTTTCCTTAATTGTTTATTATATTCACAGTTCATAAATAATAGTTAATGATTTGTTTTACTAAATTGTCTGTGGCATATCTTTTAGGAATTAATTCCTGTAAATCATATATAAGTAGATTAAGGGCGATGAGAATCCTCAAAAATATTAAACAATATCAATAACACACTTAACCCATGTCTGTTAAACTAAAACAGAATTCTATAATTCCATCAATGCCAAAAGTCAATTTAACGTTTTTGGGTGATGATGTAACCTTATTCCAGTGCTCACAAAATTATTTTACCAGGTATCAAGTCCTGGCTGATTCTGCAGTTGTGTTGGAGTGTGTCCTGATATACTGTTATTGCCCCATATATCTATGGATTAACAGTTCTGTACACATAGCTGGGATCCACCCTACTTTAAAGCTAAATATTGTCAGTGGATTAAGAAATTCCAGATTTTTAAAAGCCCAGATGAAAAGAGGCACTATATAGATTAGTAAATGATACACGATAGATAGGTAGATAGATTAACTCTGGCATTTCTTTGATGTCTGTACTAATCTATTTCTAAGCTCTTATTCTAAACTATATGCTTTTTGAGGGCAGATACAATTCCTAGTGGAATAATAAGCAATCAGTCACTACCACTGCAATTTTAATTCAGTTCAAGAATAATTTACTGTCCTCTATTCTGTTGAATCAATTAAGAAATACTAACAAATTTACTTTTAAAGAACATTTTATTTGTTACCCCCTAAAAATTTAATCGTAAATGTATGATCATTAGTCTTAAATATATCTTTCAATAACTTTAATAGAAACTCCTATTTAAACACCAATAATGTTGACCTACATTTGTAAACTATTTTTCAGCATTTACTAATCTCATTTATTTCTCATATTAACTCTGAGTTGGGCTGACATAACCAACCATTTCTTTGCTAAGGTTCCTGATACTTAGAAAAGTTCAATAATGTGTCCAAAGTCATAGGGCCCTAAAGACAGAGTGATGACTTTAATTCAGGCCTTATGATTCTAAACCCCTTACACCTTCCACTACAACATGCTTATTACATTTCCCTCATAAGCCTCAATAATATACATCAGTCTACTGATTATATCCTTTGATCAGGAGCACCCCAAGCAAAATATGTATGGCCCACCTTTATGATAATCATTATTTAAATATTTTTCAAAAAATATATTTAAAAATTTTTAAACCAATGCGTTTATAGATAGCTTTTTTTTTGCCAATTACACCTACTATATTTATTACTACAATAGGGAATTGTATTTTTTATGGTTCTACTATCTACAACAATTAAGAGTTCAAATGCTTATAAAAAGCATTTATAAAACTTAATACAGTCTGTAGTTTTCTTTCTTCTAAGAAAAACCTGAGTGATTTCTTCACTCAGTTACAAAGTCTGGAAAAAAGAAATATTGATTTCCATTCTGTCTTCTTAAATTTTTCTTCAAGCATTTGGCTTTAGAGGCTTTTCTGGAGTTTTGTTTCTATGGAAGCACTTTGGATCATAATTTATGAGGTAGGTTGAATCAGATAATAATGTATGCCATTTATACTTTATCATACTCACATAGCTTTATGGGTGTGTACCTTAGAGGCACAGAAGCAAATTTTTATTAACACATGTTTATACATAATTGACCAATTGGGAAGTGGTAAGAAGTAATGGCTGTGATTTACATAGACTAAGAAATGTCTTAGAGCACCTCACCCTGTCTGGAGCCCCCACTGTGACAGATGAGCCAATGCCTGTGGGGGATGACAGCATGCTATTTATGGCATTTCCTTCTGAGACAATTAAGTAACATATGCCAAGACCATAGGGATTATCTTTGAGCTACACAGTATGTAACTCTATCTGAAGAGAAATATAATATTTTACAAATTTGACAAACCATAAGAAAGCTTAAATTGATTCACCCATTTTAATAAATGCACTAACTTTTTTGTGCCTTAATAAGATTTATTTCCTGATAAGGGTATGTTATAAAAGATTAACATGTTATATACACGTATTATTCAGAAAATATGGCATATTTCTTTTGTTAGGGTACATTGTTCATAATGAACTCTTACACAGGCTACTTATTTTAACAGCTGCTTTCCCTGCCCGTGTTCAAACAAAAGCAAATGGAAAAGTTGGTTCACTATAGAAGTAAAAACTACTTTCTTATGGCTAGTACTGCACTATTACGCAGCATGCTAGTGTTTGGAAAATACAGTAGGTGGACTGGGGCTAATGAGGGGTAAGGAAGAGAGAATTTAGGTGTCAGCATGGATACGACTGTTGTAACATTGTCTTTGGTGACATAGTTGAAGATGACTCAGTGCAGTGCTGGGTTCATTGGTTAAAATTATATGGTCCAAGCTATGGCCTCCAGGAACCTTAGGCTTATTGTTCCCATTTTATTATTGAAGTCATTGAGTCCTATAGAGATCTATCTAAAAATTTAAGTTCCTGTAGGAAGTTGATTATAAATTAGAAAGAATACATTAGAGAATGCTAGGAATAAAAGGTGGTCCATTAAGGATCAGTAAAGTAACTTGGGGCCTACAGATCTCCACAACCCAGCTCATATAGTAACCCAGTACAATATAGTAACTCAAGAAATATTGGTTAGATGAATAAACAGAAAGCAGTAGTATTTTTTATATATATAATTTTTAAGGTTAGATTGTTTATTTGAGATTTTTCTTGTTTCTTGAAGTAGGCTTGTATAGTTATAAACTTCCCTCTTAGAACTGCTTATGCTGCATCCCATAGGTTTTGGATCATCGTGTTTTCATTGTCATTTGTCTCTAGGTATTTTTTGATTTCCTCTTTGATTTCTGCAGTGATCTCTTGGTTATTTAGTAGCGTATTGTTTAGCCTCCATGTGTTTGTATTTTTTACATATTTTCCCCTGTAATTCATTTCTAATCTCGTAGCGTTGTGGTCAGAAAAGATGCTTGATATGATTTCAATTTTCTTAAATTTACTGAGGCTTCATTTGCGACCCAAGATGTGATCTATCCCGGAGAATGTTCCGTGCACACTTGAGAAGAAAGTGTAATCTGCTGTTTTTGGATGGAATGTCCTATAAATATCAATTACATCTATCTGGTCTATTGTGCCATTTAAATTTTGTGTTTCCTTATTAATTTTGTGTTTGGATGATTTGTCGATTGGTGTAAGTGAGGTTTTAAAGTCCCCCACTATTATTGTGTTACTGTCAATTTCCTCTTTTATAGCTGTTAGTAGTTGCCTTATGTATTGAGGTACTCCTATGTTGGGTGCATAAATATTTATAATTGTTATATCTTCTTCTTGGATTGATCCCTTGATCATTATGTAGTGTCCTTCCTTGTCGCTTGTAACATTCTTTATTTTAAAGTCTATTTTATCTGATATGAGTATTGCTACTCCAGCTTTCTTTTGATTTCCATTTGTATGGAATATCTTTTTCCATCCCCTCACTTTCAGTATGTATGTGTCCCTAGGTCTGAAGTGGGTCTCTTGTAGACAGCATATATATGTGTCTTGTTTTTGTATCCATTCAGCAAACCTCTGTCTTTTGGTTGGAACATTTAATCCATTCACGTTTAAGGTAATTATCGATATGTATGTTCCTATGACCATTTTTCTTAATTGTTTTGGGTTTATTTTTGTAGGTCCTTTTCTTCTCTTGTGTTTCCCACTTAGAGAAGTTCCTTTAGCATTTGTTGTAGAGCTAGTTTGGTGGTGCTGAATTCTCTTAGCTTTTGCTTGTCTGTAAAGGTTTTTTTTTTTTTTTTTTTTTTTTTTTTTTTGCTGTACGCGGGCCTCTCACTGTTGTGGCCTCTCCCGTTGCGGAGCACTGGCTTCAGACGCGCAGGCTCAGCGGCCATGGCTCACGGGCCCAGCCACTCCGCGGCATCTGGGATCTGCCCACACCGGGGCACGAACCCGCGTCCTCTGCATCGGCAGGCGGACTCTTAACCACTGTGCCACCAGGGAAGCCCCTGTAAAGCTTTTAATTTCTCCATCAAATCTGAATGACATCCTTGCTGGGTAGAGTAATCTTGGTTTAGGTTCTTCCCTTTCATCACTTTAAGTATATCATGCCACTGCCTTCTGGCTTGTAGAGTTTCTGCTGAGAAATCAGCTGTTAACCTTATGGGAGTTCCCTTGTATGATATTTGTCGTTTTTCCCTTGTTGCTTTCAATAATTTTTCTGTGTCTTTAATTTTTGCCAATTTGACTACTATGTGTCTCAGCATGTTTCTCCTTGGATTTATCCTGTATGGGATTCTCTGCTCTCCCTGAACTTGGGTGACTATTTCCTTTCCCATGTTAGGGAAGTTTTCGACTATAATCTCTTCAAATATTTTCTCTGGTCCTTTCTCTCTCTCTTCTCCTCTGGGACCCCTATAATGCAAATGTTGTTGCATTTAATGTTGTCCCAGAGGTTTCTTAGGCTGTCTTCATTTCTTTTCATTCTTTTTTCTTTATTCTGTTCTGCAGCAGTGAATTCCACCATTCTGTCTTCCAGGTCACTTATCCGTTCTTCTGCCTCAGTTATTCTGATATTGAATAACTAATAACTATTGAATAATAGTTTTCATTTCAGTTATTGTATTGTTCATCTCTGTTTGTTCTTTAATTCTTCTAGGTCTTTGTTAAACATTTCTTGCATTTTCTCGATCTTTGCCTCCATTCTTTTTCCGAGGTCCTGGATCATCTTCACTATCATTATTCTGAATTCTTTTTCTGGAAGATTGCCTATCTCCACTTCATTTAGTTTTTTTTCTGGGGTTTTATCTTGTTCCTTCATCTGTTACATAGCTCTCTGCCTTTTCATCTTGTCTATCTTTCTGTGAATGTGGCTTTTGTTCCGCAGTCTTCAGGATTGTAGTTCTTGCTTCTGCTGTCTGCCCTCTCTTTGTATATCTTTTCACATTTCTTGTCCCACTGAACTGATTCATGACCTCCATTTCTCCTTGTGTTCCTGAATTTCAGGCTGCATGGCCCTGGATTTCAATAGGTATGATGACTTCCTATCCTACAGTAAGGTGTACTGTAGCATTTTTACTGGAAATTAATTTTAACCATGACCTAGTTTTAAAAGACCTCTAGAAAAACCAGTTTCTAGAAATTGTAAAAGGAGAAAGAAAGATATAGCAATGGGGAGAGAAAGGAAGGAAGGAGAGGGAAAGGAAGAAAGGAAAACTGGATATGGAAAAGGCAACTTTAATGGACATTAACAGACTTTCCTGCCCCCCTGCCCCCAGGAGTTATTATTTGGTCTCTCAAATGGTAGCACAGTTTAGTAGAGTTACTTTATAGCAGCATATACATTATTTGATCCATAATGATGCATATACATGACTTCTTATGATACTATAGTGACATAACGTTCCTGTTTTGCCAGTTGAACAGCTGAGAGGCCATGAAATTGGTGGTAAGACAATGATAATGTCATATTTGAATATTGGCCCCATAGACCTTACAGTGGGCTCTGCTGGATTTCTAAAAACTTAGCATGTAAGACTATCTTATATACTGCTTTCATGTTGAGAAATTATTTCAAAGATACCTTATTTAACCTCTGTTCCAGTGTCTTTGGTAGCAATTTATTCTAGAATTTATGCAGTTCCTAAACTTCCTCAAAGAACAAAAAAGAAGGAAATCTTTGTGATGTTCAAAAACCCATCTTGCATACATTCTTTTTCCTCCCTTCCTCTTCTTTTCTTTATTCTGTCATTCTTTTTTTTCTTTCCTCTCTCCTTCCTTCTACACATACTATTGAGTTTCTTCTATGATCCAGATGCTACAGTAAACATTGCTCTTCTTCATGAGGGGCAGCTCTTCCTGGTTTCCTGAAACCTGTACCCTTAGAACCACAGCACGCTTTTGGCTCCACAATCCCAAACATCTTTATGTAAAGCATTAAGGCAAAGTAGCATGAAAAATATTTATTGGCTAAGCTTTATCCTCATTGATTTTCATCTCATCCCATCTTCTAGGTGGGTTAGGAATGAGAAAAAGCAGAGGCAAGCTAGCTATATTATTTTCTCTAAGAATTGTCTAATATTAATATATGACACATATAGTGAAAGAAAAATAGAAGGTTGATTATACTAAGTGTCATATTTTTTGAAAATGGATATGTCAAGCAGAGTAGAGAACATTGTGGTACTTATTACAGTGGTGTGAACACAGGATCTTTTACAAATATTACTTCATGAATGTTGCCCTTCATATATTAGCCACTTAAGTAAGTAGGTTTCCATCAGTTATTTCTAACTTATGCACTTCCTTCCAATTAACAAAAACTGACAATGATGTAGTCTTGTAACATAGGGTTTTATTGTCCCAGCATTTTTCACTCTTCATTTTCACTCTTTTTCAATGGAAGTTTTCCTTATTTCCAATAATTACTCCTGTGTTAACAAGAATAGACTTCCTGAGAAACAATGAGCCACTGGAGAGGCTAGATATAATACTCAAGAATCCTCTAGATTACAAACAGCAGACAGTAAGTTTAACTATTTATTGGAAGGGTATTGGGGGTTCTGAAGATTGTTGGGAGATTGGAGAAACAGCTTTGGAAAATAATCAGGAAAAAGTAGCTTCAAATGCTGTGAATTTGGAGGCTCAGCCATCAACATTAGTTGGAAAGACCAGATCAGAACAAAGGGGCTTCCATTAATTCATCACCCCTTTGACTTTGAGTCACTTGCTCAAGGCACAGAACCCAACTTGGGGCATTCAACTGGCTGATCCTAGACCACTGGTTAGTGCCTGGCTACCAATAGTGGGCAGCAGAAGATTTTCAGCTTCTAAAGAGGGATGAAGAGCATTGCCTTCAACCTACTATAGTAAGAAGTGGGGGCAGTGACAATCCCTAAACGAGAAAGAAAGGATGGATGCTAACAAAAAGGATTACTTAGGAGAACCTATTAAAAATACAAATACCTAGAAGTGACAGTGAACTTACTATAATTTATAGAGGGTAACTAAAAGAGATAGGTAAGGGGACTGTGGAAGGTAGCAGAGACCAGAGTTTGCTAAGAGATCATAGCATCCTAAATTGTGGAGTCTTGGAGCTAGTGGGAACTGAAGAGAGCCTGCCATTCACAGTAGTAATTTCATTGATGATTAATCATTTGTTTGGAATGAAATGATTTTAAATTGTCAATAGATTGTTTCAAGACAAAGCTTGAGTCCAGTTTTGTGGCATCTCTCTTAAAGTTTATTCACATTTCCCCACAATGTCAGTCTCACCATGATGCAAAGAACCACTCCCAGGGTCTCTCCTCACTCATTCAGTGCTGCTAATGAATCTGTAGTCTTACTTATTGAATCTTTAAGAATTCTTTTAAAGCAGCAACCAAAAGGAGATTTGCTGATTGTAATTAATAAAATTCTAGGGGGATATGTATAATGGTTAGGTTTACACACAAACCCAAGGTTTTATCATGTTGATTAACTGACAATTTAATAACAGGATATTACTGTTAGTAAACTATTAATTAAAATCAGACTCATGCTTTTCAACTGCTATATTGTAATTCCATTTATTTCTTTGGGGTATTAACATTGTTACCTCCTTTACAAGCCTTTCTTTATTCCTCTAAATAGACAACTTCTCCTGGAAGCTTCTTATTTTGTTTCTAGCCTGTGTATCCTTGAGTCCAGGAAGTACGTCTTACTTATGTCTGCATATTTGCATTTCTCTCCCTCTCGCTTTCTATATGGAATATAAGCAACTTTCCCAGCACCCCTTTCTACCACCACTATAAACTAGAGAAAGATACACAGACGCTGTTAAGAAATCCATCAAAACCCCCAGTAGTATTCAAACATCAATTTCCTATGAAAATGGAAAATAAATGTTGGATTCTCACGGAACATTAGCAAAGATCCAGGATAATTGTAAAATAAAGGGACAATTTGTACTATTGATAAAATTATTCATTTTTGACCCTTTAGTTGACCCAAATTTAAGTAAAACATTAAAAATATATGATGTGTAGAAAACAGGTCCTCTCATACTGTTTTATGACATGTAAATTGCTACAACAGTTTGGAGGGAGATTTATTAAAATTTAATGCAATTATAAATATGCTTCTCCCTTGACTCAGCAAATCCATTTCTAGGAATTCATCCTACAGAAATTCTGGTGTCAGTGCACAAAGATAAAAATATAAACAGATTCACTAAGACATTGTTAGTAATGTCAAAAACTGGAAACAATCCAAATGTCCAGAAATAAAGTAATAGCTTAATGAATGTGGTATATTCTCAAAATAATATGGAGCATTTATGGATAGATCTCAATGTACTGATTTGGAAAGATGAACAAAATATATTGTAAAGTAAAAACACCACAGTATACATAACTAGATAAAATCTATCTATATGGCTATATATGTAAAGGAAATATTATGTGGACATATATAGAAAACTGAAACTTTCTTTGTGGAAAAGATTACTTGATTATATTTATTTACATTTTTGTATTTTGCTAAAATTTTTCAAATACATGGTATTACCCTTACAATCAGAAAAGTTTAAAAACAAACAAAAAAAGTCATAGATTATCCTTTTTGCATGTGTAAAGTCACACATGCATGAAGGTTGTTTTTTTTTTGCGGTACACGGGCCTCTCACTGTTATGGCCCCTCCCGTTGCGGAGTACAGGCTCCGGACGCACAGGCTCAGCGGCCGTGGCTCACGGGCCCAGCCACTCCGCGGCATGTGGGATCTTCCCGGACCGGGGCACGAACACGTGTCCCCTGCATCGGCAGGCGGACTCTCAACCACTGCGCCACCAGGGAAGCCCTGCATGAAGTTTTAAAACCTTATGTGTAAAGGGGAAAAACCAGATTACAAGACAATGAGCATAATGTATTCATAATTTTGTTAAAAATAGGCTTATTTAGAAAAAGATTAGCAAGGTATAATCAAAATTTAACAATGCTAATTGCTGAAGGGAATATGTGACTTTTATGCTTCCCTATATTTTAAAAAATTTCTACAATAGACCTGTGTTGTTTTTATAATCAGAAACAGATACAATAGCACATCAATTATAAATGGCTTAGCTATTACTGTTTTATGCATGTTATGAAAAGATTTTCAGTTCAATTAATTGTAACAATCACATTGAAATTCAGAGAAAATTTGAGGAACTCATAATTTTAAAATATTTTTTATTAAATACTTATTCTGATTTATTTACAATATATACAAAACAATTTACATAAAACAAATCTCAGTATAAATATCAGATAATAAAGGTTAACATACATAAATTTAGATTGATGGTATGCTCAAGAAACTTGAAAATTATACTCTTTGCTATTTTACAAAGAAGTAATTCTCATTTTTTTATGGGGAAATGGAGGAATGAGAAGGCAAACATTGAATATGATGGTGAAGTGAATAAGGATGATGTCAGAAAACAAATGTGTACATACATGCATGTATCATTCACATGCATAAGCAATAACTGTGTATCAGTATTGTTCTAAGCACAGTATAAACATTGAGTTATTTCATCCTTATAACAATCCTAAGAGTAGGTATCATTAGAATCCCTATTATTTTAATAACAGAGAAATTCATTTCTCAAGATCAGGATATCTACTCAATACAGAGAAGTTTTAGTCAAAGACTTTGGTAAAATTTGATAACCTAAATTTCTTCATGTGACTATGATGCTTCACAAAGTCTGTGCTTTGGGTCACTTAGGTTACCCACCAGTTCCTTTTCAGTCTCATATTACAAGCTGATCTGTAAGACGAGAAGCTTTCTAATTTATAAGAATTCTGAAGTTTCTACCACCCTGAGCTATAATCCCAATATATCTTTCCTTACTTAGTTCAAGTTTCTGTAATATATGGATTATAAAGTTGAGTGAATATTTCAAATACTGTGTATAATGGTATGCACCCAAGCCAGGCCCACTCAGGAGATAAAGACTCCATCTGATATAGCTCCTTTCAGTCATTTCTTCCCCCGCTAAATTCTGACACTTCTTTCTTTTCTTCAGTGTTTATTTAGTGCAACATTTTCTCAGCTGCACATTTTTAGTTAGAGATCAGCTTGGATAAGCCTTTAAAATATTCATTAATAAGCTGCTTTTCTCTCCTATGTATATATTTTTGAAATCATATGTAGAACATTCAAAGATGAAAAGAGAACTTAAAATGAATGATTTTCTAATGATAACACTTTTTTGTGACTGTGGGATGTTTTGGTATAAAATGTTTTTCCTGGCACGCTATAAAAACTGCCACACAAGCAAATCTTGATCATATTCTCAAAGGAATCTTACTTCTTTATATTTAATTCCTAGCAGAGTTACAGCATGAATATATGTCCCAAGAAAGTCTTACAATGCAGAGGAAAATTCTAATATTCAAATGCAGATATACTAAAATGAAGCTGTAAAACTTGAACTATGTCTGATTAGTTCTTTCTCTCTGGCACTTCTATTTACTACTTCTTCCCTCATCCCTAATCTCTGCAAAACACACATTTTATGAATGGACTGTAAAGTAAAACTATTTGGTTTGAAACCTACCTCCCTTTCATATTGGCTAGGTAGCATTAGGCAAGCTCTTTAACCTCTCAGTGCCTCAGTTCCCAACTATAAAAAAGGAATAATAATAACCCTATCAAAGGGTGCTTGTGAGGATTGAACAACTTAATATAGATAAAATACTTAGAAGGGTACCTGGCACATGAAAGAGTCATATTGTGTCTTGTCATTTTCATTTTTTAAAGATTAAACCAGGCATGCTGTAGTTTAACGTAGTTCTATAGACACTTATCTTTTTTTTTTTTTTTTTTGCGGTACGCGGGCATCTCACTGTTGTGGCCTCTCCCATTGTGGAGCACAGGCTCTGGACACGCAGGCTCAGCGGCCATGGCTCACGGGCCCAGCTGCTCCGTGGCATGTGGGATCTTCCCGGACCGGGTCACGAACCCGTGTCCCCTGCATCAGCAGGTGGACTCTCAATCACTGCGCCACCAGGGAAGCCCGACACTTATCTTTAATTATAGATTTTATGATAAAATCAATACATGTTCATTACTGAAAACATAAAAAAAATACACAAGGAATATAAAATTCACTCTAGTTTTTTATTGCCAGCTAATGTCTTACTTTTTATATGCACATATCACATGCATCATATGTAAACATGCAAATGCTATATATATTTTTTCTGATTATAAATAAACAACTCTAAGGAGACTTGGTTCAAGATTATGAACTGAGTATTGGCATCTACTTCCCCTTCTCCTATGCCTTTCTGTCCCCAAATATCTTAAAATAATCTGGAAAAAATACATCCATGTATTAATTAATAGTCTAGAGAAATAAGTACTGTGCCAAGAGCTATTATGATGAGTTATTACAGATAGAAATAAAAGGGATTGAAAGAATAGAAGAGAAAAAAAATTAAAAAAGAATAGAAGAAAAACACAGCCCTCTATGCAGTATACACAGGAAAACTATTGAGAAGGAGGGACTATAACCAGAAAAGTTAAACATGTGAAATCAAGAAATATACAGAAAAAGATGGATCCCAAAATAGAGAAATTGCTTTAAATTCTGTATTAAGAAGAGTAGTCCTACCTCTGTAGTCCTAATGACATCACTAACCAAAGGAGCAGCAGGCCCCAGAGACATTTGATCCTGAGACCTGTGTGGACAAAGTGAATTGCTTCTCAGGTTGTCACCCATGTGAGTGAGAGAGAATCTTTGGTCATAGATAGTACGTGAAGAGAAACCTCCATGAAGGAGAGAAATACTTGAGTTCCTCCAATATCAAGACAAGTCATGGTCACTTTAGAATCTGAAGGATTCTAAGTGCTATCTATCTCTACATCTAAGCACCCTAAAGCAAAGCCTGTAGGTCATGATGCCCACTCCATCCTTAGAAGGAGCCTTTAGGCACCCATCCCATTTATGGGATAGTCTATTTTGGAACACTTCAATAAACTTCAGAGGAAACCAACACCAAATACCCATGATAACCAACTGAGTTCATCATTCATAGCTATGAATATTATGGAAACAAGTCTCTTAAAAAAGAGAAGGACCAAAATGAGCATATAGAATAGTAGATATGTGCATCAGGAAATATGCAATAATTAAAATGGGAGCAGGACACTATGAAAAGGAAATATTTAGAAAGCAAGGACGTTACTAGAAAATAAAAATTAAAACAAAATCTCAATAATAGAATGAACTTACTTGACAACATATATCTTTGTATTGAAAAGGTTTCTTAAGTGCCAAGCAGGCTGAATTTAAATATGTACTTAGACATCTGAAATTTCTAAAGTTACTAAAAGCTTTCAAAGAAAGGGGAAATAGAATAAAGGTCAGACTTCTTATGAAGTAGTTGAGGGATGACAGTAACTAGAAATAAGATCCTGTGGCACAGTGCTTTAAAACTAAACACCACAGGCCTAATTCAAGTTAAATTAAAAGCAAAGGACAAAATAAAAACATTTACACCTAGATTTTAATAAAAGTATTTCCTTCCAAATTTATTTATCTGAAATAATTATTTAGGATGCACTGAAGCAAAGTGAAAAATACATACAAAAAATATAAATGTGTGACGTTCAAGAAGCAAAACAGAAGTACAAGTACTAAATGATTTCAGCATTTACAACAGAGGCACAATGCATGATTGTCTCTGCCACAGATCAGGCAAATATATATGCCACAAATAAAAGCTAACTTTTACTACATAAAGAGTTTCCTAAAAACAACAAAAAAGACAACCCAATAGATATATTCTTAAATGGTCAATGTAGCAATTTACTGATAAGGAATACAAATGACTATAAATAAATGGATATATGTTAAAATTCAATAGTAGGGGGCTTCCCTGGTGGCACAGTGGTTAAGAATCCACCTGCCATTGCAGGGGACACGGGTTCGAGCCCTGGTCCAGGAAGATCCCACATGCCGTGGAGCAACTAAGCCCGGGTGCCACAGCTACTGAGCCTACACTCTAGAGCCCACGTGCCACAACTACTGAAGTTCGCACACCTAGAGCCCGTGCTCCGCAACAAGAGAAGCCACCGCAATGAGAAGCCCACGCACCGCAACGAAGAGTAGCCTGGGCTCACTGCAACTAGAGAAAGCCCGCGCACAGCAACAAAGACCCAACACAGCCAAAAAATAAATAAATAAAAATAAATTTTAAAAATTAAAAAAAAATAGTAACTTGGATATGCAAACAAAAACCATGTTATTTCATATTATTCCATGAAAATGGACAAAAAAATTCACATATCTGACAATATCCAATGTAAAAGAAAAGGCACTCAATATGGTGGGAGAAAAAATTAGTTAAGATTCTCCAAATATCTATTAGTATTCAAAATATACATATCCTTGAACCCAGGAACCACTACTACTACTCTGTGTATCTACCTCAAGAAATATACATGCAAGCACCAGGATATTAATTTCTACATTGATTTCAATAACCAAGTATTGTGTGCCACCTAAGCATCTAACAAGTTAAATTTAAGCATTTACCAAGTTAAATTAATGATGTTTCATTAATAGAATTGAATAGTCCACATAAGTTAAAGGTAGATCTGTATATGCTAAAATGAAGATAACTTAAAAATGTCATTAAGTGAATAAAAACAATTTGAAATTGAATACCTTATAATGTCATGTAAAATAAGAAACAGAGCTATAGTTTTAAATGTACCTAGATACCTTCAACTAGGAATTCAGATCAGCTTCTTGCAACAGAAAACATAAATAACATTTGCTTAAGCAAGATAGGGGCTTACTATTCATTATCTTGTCTCATAGAACAAAATGCAAAGATAACCATTCAGTATTACAACAATATCAGCAAGAGTCCAGCTTTTTTTAGTTAGTTTTTTGTTGTTTTGTTTTGACTTATCAAAGGGTATGGCTCTTGTTATTGTGTTTGCAAAACAGGCTGCTGCCAGCAACCCCTGCCCCCACCCCCCAAGCACCTTAACAGCTCCAGACAGGAAAAAGGGAAAGATGAGGGATAGAGGGGAGTAATGCCCCTTTGGGTATGTCATACTTTAATAAGTTTCCCAAAGCCCAACAGAAGGACTTCTGCTTCTATTTCATTGACCAGAGGATGTCACACCCCTGTCTGCAAGGAAACTGGAGGAAAGATTTTTTTTTCTCTATCTTGAGAGACTGAATAAGGAATAGCTAACCTGTAGTCTTGCCACACATAGTATATATGAAAAAAAGTAGAAAATAAAGGTCTGGGTGGTGCTCACAAATAATTAACATCAGTTGCATCTGGGAAAACATTGGGTTACTGGGGTTAGAGGTCAGAAGGAGGATGGAAAGTGTAAAGACATCAAGAAAAATTACTTTGTTTTTGTTGTTGAAAAATTTTGAAACATAAACAGATTTTTGTATTTCTTGCATAAAACAAAAATAATTATTCATATTGTATAGAATTTGAAGGCTATAGAAAAATCTAAAGAGGTAATTAGAATCCCACAAAAATCCACTGCATCTCAGCGAACTGTTTTATGTATCATTTTAACATTAATCATAGGTGTGTGTGCATACATGTAATACACATGCTGGATTTTATTCATAATAAATGCATAGGCTTTTGAAAGAACATGATGTATAAAGGTTCTTGATGGCAGGTAATCTTTCCCAATTAAAAAAAAAAACTATTTTCAATGATTTTTAAAGATGTAAAGTATCGTTCAAGCTTCCTGAAATAAAAAGTCATTATGTTGTTCTACGCAATTTTGCTTTGGTGGGAGGGGTAGATACTCATTGGTTTGGTAATTCCACATATAATGCCTCAACTGTGTAAATAGGTAAATTTTAGTTAATAATCATTTGGGACTACAATAAATATTTTAAAAAGCTAAATCTCATGCTATCAGGATGCAGGACACTCATTTTTTAAAAAGTGTTTTAAAGTTTAATTTTACATCAACTGCAAGGGATACATGGAAGAAATTTTAATTTAGTTTATCATGGACAGTTGTGATCACTTTAATGTAATTTGTTAATCCCAGCACTGGGGTATTTTTCTCCACCTTGGGCTCTACCCACTGTGTCCAGTATAAAGGAATTAAGGGTGTGATGGTTAAAGTATAGCAAGGTATTACAAAGTCACTGTAGCCTGTTTTCTTTCTTCCCTCTTATCCTGTTCTCTTAAAATTATCTACTAAAGGTTTATTTTTAAATTTTCTCTTCCTCTTAAGCTAGCTAGTCATTTAGACTTCTAAATACTTCATTTGAATAAGAGATGTGAAAGTAAGAAAGTAGAACTGGAAAGATGTACTAAAACTCTGTCATATTTCCATCTATCATTCTACCCATCACCACCACCCCACCTAAGCCTCAGTAAGTAACAAATGGAGTGCTGGAGCTTAGCACAAGAATTGTCTTTCTACTATTAACCTAAGAGGTGAGGATGAACTTAAAGCCAAAGGAATTTGAAGAGACCACGTAGGCGTGCAATTTTTGATCTGGCCATGTGTGGAGGGATGAGCCCTCTAGGATATGGTTAATAAGGAATATGTATAAATTATAACTGTGTGATCAGTTCTTGGCAGGGTAGGACAGACTAAGCAGTTGATACACCTTTGGTTATTATATTAATTAACCTGAATTTTCATTATACATGTTAGCTTTTTGATTCTTTAGATGGGACGTATGTCTGTGTCTGGGTCTGTGAACTGTTTATATAGGAGAGACATGGGAACTTAAGCCATTTCTTCCTACTGTGGTCATATTAAAAAAACAAAAAATAAAGAAATCTAGCAATGCAATAGACTTGGGAAATATTTACTGGATGTTTACATAACATTGAAAACTTTACCTATGTTTGCATAGAATTCTCCTAAACTTAACAACAAATATTTCATTCACATGACTGCAATTAATTGGTATAGATAGAAACAGTAAAGAAAATAGCCCCTGACCCTGATTCCTGACTGTCACTATTTTTTTGTTCTGGATTTTAATAACGGATCATTATGGTTCCATGAGATAGAATATTCCTGAAAGGACATTTGCAAGTGTTTTTATTAGGGGAAATTTTAACTGCCATAGCAATACAAAGCATAAACTTCTTGCCAAGAAATTAGAATATATATTTTAACAAATTATTGACAAATCATGCTTTCACCAGTGTTCAATATTTTGAAGAGGAATCTGGGAGATAAAAACATATGATCTTTATCTTTCTCAGATTATTGTCTCATTCACAATTTTAAAAATATACCCAGTAACTTCATGATTCAGAAAAACATTACCAAAAGTGAATTCATTTTTTATCTTTTAAACTTGGACAGTTCCTTCAATACATACTGTAAATATTGAGTTAATGCTTTTTATCTCATAGGTGAGAAAATGATATACTTTGCCAATACTATATTTTAACATGAGTTCAGTTACATCAATATTATTATAATTAATGATTACATCATGTTTTAGAAGGGAAGTACAGAGAAGGTTGGTATTAACATGCACAGCACACCATTGTGATATCAATACTCATTTTACTGTTCAGATTTTTTTTTAAGCTAATAGCTGTCAAAAATACCCATTATAGGCTAGTCTATAATTTGTAGAAGTCAAGTAATACATTTTTTCTGAAGGTATAATGGATGCTCCATGGAGCAATTATTTTAGAAAGACAACTTCATCTCAGCTGTCTCGTGCCAGCAGAACTATTTAAGAGCCTGAGATGCATAATTCAACATGGAAGGGCTGTCAGAGTTGAGAATACCTTTAAATTATAAAAACTTAGCACCACAAGTCAGTTATAATTATAATGGAAATGTAGTTTTCTGTCATTTTATCATGGCAAACATCTCTCAAGAGCAATTTCGCGTGTTAAAATATTTTGGCAAAGTGACTTTTGATTCCAAAGGGATACAGATTATCTGGTTTTATACCTGAATATTTTTCTTACAAATTGAGTTTAACAGCCTGTACTGCTTAAGATGGCAAACATAAGAGTATTACTAAAATCCCATTGGAAAATCTCAGGGAGACCATAAGCTACAGTAACTCACTAAGGCAGGTCTAGTTATGAACCGAAATATATTATTTTAATAGCAAAATATGACAGGCAGTTCCTCATCTGACATCCAATTATTTTACATGGCAAATATCTGAACATAAAAATGGCTGCTATTTAGATAGTCTTTTTTCCTAGCAAGTATTTTCATGATTAAAAATAAAGTGAAAGAGTAATAGTTCAAGATCTTCCTGGATTCTTAGATTCATTGCCTTCGATGATGTACCTAAAACTTTCTCTCTCCAGATGGTAGCTCTTGTCTTCCTTTTGTTCCGAAAAACTTTTATTATTGTGGGAGATTAAAAGAAAATTTATATATATATATATGTATATATTTAAATTATATGTATATATATTTAGGAAATAAGAAGAGGGCAGCATAATCAAACTTCAAGTATATCAATTGCAAAAGATGAAATGTTCATATGAGTTCAGAATCCACAGTTGTCTTCTATTATTTTGAACAACAAGGGTTATACTGAGCACTCAATTTTGCAAATTGCCAATACAAACTCTTCTTTGGACAATGAATATATTAACTTTATGTTATCATTCTTCTCATATTGGTAAATATTATTTACCAATAAATATGGTAAATATTTATTGGTAAATAAATTGGCAAATATTATTCTTTTTTCCAAATAGTTTGAATAAACTTTGAATGCTTGATTTATTTCCAAAAAATGAGTAGGCTGATACGTTAATTTTCTACTATATACATCACCTTTTCCATTTTGTACTTTAAACTAAAATGAAGATAATTGTACGTTATCATTGAAAATATTAAATTGTCTATTTTTAAAAATTAAAAAAAATTTTTATTGGAGTATAGTTGATTTGTGATTTATTAGTTTCAGGTGTACAGTAAAGTTAATCAGTTATACATATACATATATGTATATATATATACATATACATATATATATATACTTATATATATATGTATACTTATATATATATAAGATTCTATTCCCATATAGGCCATTACAGAGTATTGAGTAGAGCTCTTGTGCTATAGAATAGGTCCTTATTATCTATTTTATATATAGTAGTGTGTATATGTCAGTGCTAATCTCCAAATTTATCCCTCCTCCCCTCGTCCCCCCTGGTAACCATAAGTTTAACTTGTCTATTTTTAATAAAACCAAGTCAGGACAGTTATTTCCAATTAAAATGGATTGAGGGAAATGGGTAACAGCTCAAACTTGATTGTATTTTCAATTCTATAAATATTCCTTGAGTGCATATGTCTGAGGTGTTTTTTTCTAGCCACCAGGGATATAACAATAAAGACCAGAGACAAAAATTCTTTTTATCATGTGGTTTACATTACTCATTTAAAAGAAAAATAGAAAATCCATTTAGCTAAATACAAATCAGAGATAATTGATATATTTAATATATTTAACTTAGATTATTTTATCATAAGGCTTTTCTACTTTCTAGAAATGAAGGTATAATTCAATAGAACTAAAGAGAGTCATTTTTAAAAAGTTATTTATTTTTGGCTGCGTTGGATCTTCATTGGTGTGCACGGGCTTTCTCTAGTTAAGGTGAGCGGGGGCTACTCTTTGTTGTGGTGCACGGGCTTCTCACTGCGGTAGCTTCTCCTGTTGTGGAGCACAGGCTCTAGGCGCCTGGGCTTCAGTAGTTGTGGCTCGCGGGCTCTAGAGCGCAGGCTCGGTAGTTGTGGCGCACGGGCTTAGTTGCCCTGCAGCATGTGGGATCTTCCTGGACTAGGACTCGAACCCGTGTCCCCTGCATTGGCAGGCAGATTCTTAACCACTGTGCCACCAGGGAAGCCCGAGTCTTATTACTGTTCTTATTTTAAGAGTTATAAGAAAATAATTACCTTAACACATATGAATTCCCTGAAAATAAGGTCAAAATGATATTCTGAAAGAAAGGGGGCAAGAAAGAGAGAAAGGTGTGTTGTATATTCATGCTAGTTGCTTTTTTATTATATCCTTTAATCCACACAATAACATTGAGGAGTGTAGTCTCCATTTTTTAGTTAAAAACTGAGAATCATCGGGCTTCCCTGGTGGCGCAGTGGTTGAGAGTCCGCTTGCCGATGCAGGGGACACGGGCTCATGCCTCTGTCTGGGAAGATCCCATATGCCGTGGAGCATCTGGGCCCGTGAGCCATGGCTGCTGAGCCTGTGCATCCGGAGCCTGTGCTCCGCAACGGAAGAGGCCACAACAGTGAGAGGCCCGCGTACAGCAAAAAAACCCCTGAGAATCAAAGAGTTAAGTAACATTCTCAAAAATTTTTAAGATTAAAAATAGTAATTACATCCAAGTATTTCTAACTCTCCAACTTAAATTATTTTTAGGAAATTTTCACAGATAAAACAAACAAATGATATTTAGCGATGCGTTAATTCATTTCCCTGCCTCTAGAGAAAATCCATCATTCCTAAGGAAAATGAGTTCTCCAGGAGAACATTTTATAAACTACTTTAATATTATTTTTGGTCATATCTGGAACATGTCCTTTTCTATCTTGTGTTGAACTATTGCCTACACACACACACATTCATCTTGAAAAACATGTCATCAAGGACTTAAGTTAATTTTGGAATGCCAAACTTTTTCCCACTATCCCCTACTTTGCCTATTGTAATTCAAGATAGTACACACTTGCAATGAGTAACAAATTTTTCCATATTAAGGTATAGAAAAAGGTATAAATGGTGTATTCTTGTCCAGTTATGATACAGTCTTATAGATACTGTAATGCACTGATTTCTTATCATTACCAGAATTAAATGTATTTTGCTGAAAAATTGAATGTAGTGACAGTATTATATCATTGTATCACAGAGGCAATCATTATCTAGAAAATAGGAAAAAATGGATTACAGTAATGCACTACACATATGATTACTTCTAGTATAATGCAGTATAATGCTTAAATTAATTCTAAGAAGCTTCCTAATTTTATTTCAGTACAACCAGATCACAAGTCATAGGGAAGTAGAATATGAAACTTAACCAATATTTTATTTGATTCATTTTGACTGAATCACGAACTGCTATAATGCATGAAGTTTCTGAAAACGTTAACTGCTTTAGAAGGAAATGTAATAATTTGTCTTTGGTGATCACCGTGAATAAATGAATGGAATTCAGAACTGACATAGTAATATGCAAAGTTCTACTTGTATGGTAGTAGGGTGGACAAAATTTAAAAGGAATAGGGAGAAAAATTTAAAAGGAATAGTGAAAAAGAAAATGGAGAGAGGGCAACAGAGAGGGAAATAAATGAAAACGAAGTAAAAAGTTAAAGGAATTTAGAGAGGGGTAGATATGAGGCGAGAAGAGGAGAGAATATGTGTGTGTTCAGCAAATTGGAAAACTAGGCAAAGCTCTCAGTTTAATTTTTAGATTTACTTTTTTTTGTTTTCTTCTCTAATATAGCAGTTCAAATGGGGACTTAAAATTAATGCTATAAATACAGCCTCTTAATACAACGTTACATTGTGCAGATTAACAAATTAGGTCTTTCTAATGAGTCAACAAAATTTCTACATTGCCCACTAATACTCTAAAATTAAAAAATTTAATAATAATAATAAATATATGCATGTTAATAGAGGAAGATTTAGTTGTACAACTTTTATAATGCCAGGCTTTGCATTCAGCTTAAACTGCAAGGCAGAGTGTTTGTGGTATGAGATCTTGGTAACAGTATTTTTCCTTTAGAGGACACAGAGACATTTTGTATTTGACTCATATTCACATCAACTAAAGGGACAGTGTGTCAAGCTTTTGATCCAGGCATAGGATTCTGCCTAATGTTGCTAATGTGACTTTATCTTTCTCTCTACCTCTGTCTCTCTCCATCTCTAACTCTGCCTTTCCATCTCTCCCTCTCTGTATCTCTCCCTCCCCTTATTTCTCTGACTTAAAGATCACTAAAATAAAATCTAACGATTAATTCAGTAGAATTAAGTATTTACATTTACTATTTTATGTCTGAAGTTATTGAGAGGTAAATATTTTTTTTATCCTGCTTTACTTGTGAAATTTGTTTTAAAGCTGTAAGTTTGTGGTTAAATTAACCTTAAAACATGTTTCGCCACAGTTTATTTAGTATTGTGGATGCCGTGTATTGTAAGGTTTAAAATAGCAAATGATAAAAGTAACAAAGACATATTATTGATGAGAGAGTGATATTTAAATCACAGAAAATTTTAAAATGCTAAAAATGGTAGAAACTACCTGAGTAGTACCTTATTTTGGATGACCTGGTATCATAAAGCATTCATCTCCTATGACCTTATCACTGTACTCTACTATACATTTTTGTTAAAGTAATGTAGGCACTTTCAAAGTTTATTTCTTCACAAGAATATTTCTGAATTTTACGAAGCTCCAGAATAATACATATTCAAGCAGAAAATTGAGAAAACATACAAAAGCACAAAGGCAAGTATCCCCAAGTCATTTGATATCCCACTAACCTCCCAAATGTAATAACATAGTCCTCTAATTGAGTTTTCTATGCATGTATCATGTATGGATATGGGCTTACACATAATATTTCTTACGTATCTAAGAATTTTTTGAAAGCTGGAATTCTGTAGTGCATAGAGAAAAACCATGAAAATAAAATAATATTTGTTCAAAATCAGCATTTGAATGAATGTAAAGAGATGGAAACAGTATTTTACTGTTGAATGGAAAATATTGAGAAGAATTAATACTCAAACCAAGTTTAAAGTGTATTCAACAAATAGGACATAATATGGATGGGAAAGGAGTGGAGATTGGTTACAAAGAGAAGACGGTAACAGATACAAACCTTGGATTTTTAGTTTACTATGTTTTTTTTGTTGTTGTTGGTGGTGGTGTTTGATTTAAAGATACCATTTTGTAAATGAAACAAATGTGGCAAACGTTCTTTGTTGTACTTCACTTTCTTTATATCCCAGAATTTTCCCAGGCTCAGTATGACGTTTAGAACGTTCTCCCCTTCCAGATTCCACTTTCTTTGTCTCTCCCCATATACATACACTTCATAAGTCCACGTAACTTTTTAATATGAACTGTAACAAAAGCTACAAATATCTCCTTTGTAGCCCAAGGACTGATAAAACAGTTATGTGGGCTGCATTGAGAGAGCAGACCCATCTAAAGAGAACTCTATGCTAATCTACTGTTCTAAACTCAGTAGTTTTAACCTGAGTTTCATTTTATTAGACTGTGTTAAAGCCAAATCCCATCCTAGTCAGGTCTAGCCTTTCCCTTTCTTTGCCTTTTCAGAGAGCCTTTATGATCTAAAAAATGTCTTGGTCCAATATTCGTGAATTCTATTAGTGAAGGCATTCTTGCAGTTACGTCAAGTTATACTGCATATAAATGGAGGATAAAAGGATTACCAGATTATAAATCAAATGAGAGTTTCTGGCAATATAAATCTCAGCTATGTCAGGCTCTTGTGTTAATGGAATTGCAGAATTCCATTGGCCACTAAGAATTTAAATTTTGTGTTAGAGACCTTGGTAATTTTTCACAGGACTCCTTCAGTAAAACACTAAAAAGTAAAATGGGAGGTTTGCAAGCAAATTTGTATTAGGTCTTAAAATTGTTTTTTAAGATAGTGCCAAAAATATTATTGGCATTTGAGAATGTATTATAATACCCATATTATACAATTCTAAGGCTTGGAACTTATCAGCACTTAAATCACTCAAATAAATGCAGCCAAATTGTGTTAAATGCAAAATAGATAGTATATTTAACATTGAGATATATGATGTGATTTGACCAATGAATTAGAATCCAATAAGATAGTGTCTGGCTCAGTTAAATGATAAAACTACTTATATTCAAGCTAATCAATCGATTCAGTCAAATAACTGGTAAACTTTGTATTTGTGATAATGCATTTTTTATAGACACAGAAGTGCAGAATCAACTAGTTGGAATTAACATGGGTTAAGCAGTTGTATTTGGTTAAGTAGTAATTAGCTTTATCTATAAATATATATCTAATATGACGTGTGGAAATATTAACTTGATTCATATTTAATATGTGGTGGTTATATATGGGAATGGATTTTTAGGTATGAAAACATTCCTTTTATATGGTAACTTTGAAACATTAGTTTTTCTTCAATATAGTTTGGGTATATTCTATATGTTGAGTATTGATTCCTTCATGAGACTAATATTTTTTGAGCATCAAGAATGGACATAGAAGTGTGTTAAGGATGGAGTTTTAAAGCATAATAAGGTAACAGGTCTGCCTATGCAAAAGGGCAGGGGCAGATTATTAAGGTTGCCTCAGTAGGTATTGAAGGAATTATTCTTCCCATGTAAGTAGTGATGGTCAGAAACAATGTCTCTTCCACTCAAATTTTTTAATCCGAATTTCCTCTAAGGCTAAGCATGTGACAATCCACTGTTGATCAGCACAAGGTTACTCCACATCTTTTCATTTTATTTGTCTTAATATATTTCTGCCTTTATTTTCCCTCTGACTCTTGATGCTATATCATATGTCTGACCAAGATGTACACTATAACCCAGATCTTTTAGTGCTTAGGAACAGTGTCACAGATGTCAAAAATTCATTTATCTCAGAATAGATCTCAGAATAAAAACTTTGCTGACTCCTTGCCTCACAATATCCCTTAAAAAAATTTTTTTAAAGCCTGTTTAAAAATTTGGGCAGGAAACATTCCTTACTTTAGGTCCCACGATGAGTCATGGATGTCAAATGCTTTAAGAGACTCCCTCTGACCTAGTGCTCTATCCCAAGTCCCAAAGGACCATTCCTCCAAAAGTAGATGTTTCAAAACAGTTTCTGTAAACACTTACAATGAATTTAGAAGTATAGATTATATTTTAGCAGACTTTAAATGGGACTTTTGATATGGACTTTCAAGAGTACACCAGACATTGAAAATGGGGAAAGCATTGTAAGCCAAGGAAAAAGAGTAAGCAACAACGTGGAGGTAGGTGCCAAATTATGGAGGACTGTAGTATGTGAAGGAGCCATCGTGTGGATGGAACAGAAAGGGATATGTTACAATTCGTATTTTACAGAGCTGAATCTGGAAATAATATAAAATTGACATCTGAGGAGCTTGACTCAAAGAGCAATTGGGCAGTTATTGCAAGAATTCAATAAAAAGGGCCTGACAGTTGGACTGCAAATGAAAAGAAGTTAGATTCAAGAATTAATTCAAAAGAGGAACAGTGAGAGTGATACTTTCACTGTTGTTCTATGTTGTTATTTGTCTGTTGATGTGAGAATGCACCTGACATAGGAGTCAACTTAATATATTGATGGTACTGCTTATTAGATGTGTAGTTTTGGGCAAGTTATTTAATCTTTCTAAAGTTTCAGTTTTATTATAAAAATGTGAAGAAAATAATAAACCCCTAATTCATATAATTTTGGAAATTTCAAACAAATTCCATAAATGGTAGGTATTAGATTTAGATATTAGATGTTTTTAGATATTAGATATTAGATTAGATTTTTTTCCTACTATGAGTATCCAAACTTGTGGTAGCAAGAAAAATTATAACTGTTTTTAAACTTAATAAGTTTTTAAACAGTATATTTTTGACTTATTACTTTTTCAGAGGAATCATACATACTGATATATGTGTGTGTATATACATATACACACATACATAGAGAGATTAACTTTAGATAGAATATTTGATAGAATTTTAATAGAATATTTAAATAAAATTTATACATATATATTTTCTACTTAGTGAAAGTTGATTTTAATATGGAAAACATTGGAGAACAACACATTTATGTAATGGTATCATTTAGGCTCCAAGTTATTGGTTCTCAGTCTTAATTACATATTGGATTTACTGGAAAATTTTGAAAATAGAATTCCTAGGATAAAAGCCAAACCAATTGAATCAAAATATCTGCAGATGGAGTATAGGTGTCATTGTTTTTATATCCCAGGTGTTTCTAGGACACATCTTAAATTAATCACCACTGCTGTGCTTCAGGTCAGCACTTCTTAAAAAAATTTTTTTTAACATCTTTATTGCAGTATAATTGCTTTACAATGGTGTGTTAGTTTCTGCTTTATAACAAAGTGAATCAGCTATACATATACATATCTCCTCATATCTCCTCCCTCTTGCGTCTCCCTTCCACCCTCCCTATCCCACCCCTCTAGGTGGCCACAAAGCACAGAGCTGATCTCCCTGTGCTATGTGGCTGCTTCCCACCAGCTATCTATTTTACATTTGGTAGTGTATATATGTCCATGCCTCTCTCTCACTTCATCCCAGCTTACCCTTCCCCCTCCCCGTGTCCTCAAGTCTGTTCTCTACATCTGCGTCTTTATTCCTGTCGTGCCCCTAGGTTCTTCAGAACCACTTTTTTTTTTAGATTCCATATATATGTGTTAGCATACGGTATTTGTTTTTCTCTTTCTGACTTACTTCACTCTGTATGACAGACTCTAGGTCCATCCAGTCACTACAAATAACTCAATTTCGTTTCTTTTTATGGCTGTGTAATATCCCATTGTATATATGTGCCATGTCTTCTTTATCCATTCATCTGTCTATGGACACTTAGGTTGCTTCCATGTCCTGGCTATTGTAAATAGAGCTGCAGTGAACATTGTGGTACATGACTCTTTTTTTAACATCTTTATTGGGGTATAATTACTTTACAATGGTGTGTTAGTTTCTGCTTTATAACAATGTGAATCAGTTATACATATGCATATGTTCCCATATCTCTTCCCTCTTGCATCTCCCTCCCTCCCACCCTCCTATCCCACCCCTCCAGGCGGTCACAAAGCACCGAGCTGATCTCCCTGTGCTATGCGGCTGCTTCCCACTAGCTATCTACCTTACGTTTCATAGTGTGTATATGTCCATGCCTCTCTCTCGTTCTGTCACAGCTCACCCTTCCCCCTCCCCATATCCTCAAGTCCATTCTCTAGCAGGTCTGTGTCTTTATTCCTGTCTTACCCCTAGGTCCTTCACGACATTTTTTTTCCCTTAAATTCCATATATATGTGTTAGCATACGGTATTTGTTTTTCTCTTTCTGACTTACTTCACTCTGTATGACAGACTCTAGGTCTATCCACCTCATTACAAATAGCTCAATTTTGTTTCTTTCTATGGCTAATATTCCATTGTATATATGTGCCACATCTTCTTTATCCATTCATCTGATGATGGACACTTAGGTTGTTTCCATGTCCTGGCTATTGTAAATAAAGCTGCAATGAACATTTTGGTACATGACTCTTTTTGAATTATGGTTTTCTCAGGGTATATGCCCAGTAGTGGGATTGCTGGGTCATATGGTAGTTCTATTTGTAGTTTTTTAAGGAACCTTCATACTGTTCTCCATAGTGGCTGTACCAATTCACATTCTCACCAGCAGTGCAAGAGTGTTCCCTTTTCTCCACACCCTCTCCAGCATTTATTGTTTCTAGATTTTTTGATGATGGCCATTCTGACTGGTGTGAGATGATATCTCATTGCAGTTTTGATTTGCATTTCTCTAATGATTAATGATGTTGAGCATTCTTTCATGTGTTTGTTGGCAGTCTGTATATCTTCTTTGGAGAAATGTCTATTTAGGTCTTCTGCCCATTTTTGGACCGGGTTTTTTTTTTTTTTTTTTTATTGAGCTGCATGAGCTGCTTGTAAATTTTGGAAATTAATCCCTTGTCAGTTGCTTCATTTGCAAATATTTGCTCCCATTCTGAGGGTTGTCTTCTGGTCTTGTTTGTGGTTTCCTTTGCTGTGCAAAAGCTTTGAAGTTTCATTAGGTCCCGTTTGTTTATTTTTGTTTTTATTTCCATTTCTCTAGGAGATGGGTCAAAAAGGATCTTGCTGTGATTTATGTCATAGAGTGTTCTGCCTATGTTTTCTTCTAAGAGTTTGATAGTTTCTGGCCTTACATTTAGGTCTTTAATCCATTTTGAGCTTATTTTTGTGTATGGTGTTAGGGAGTGATCTAATCTCATTTTTTACATGTACCTGTCCAGTTTTCCCAGCACCACTTTTTGAAGAGGCTGTCCTTTCTCCACTGTACATTCCTGCCTCCTTTATCAAAGATAAGGTGACCATATGTGTGTGGGTTTATCTCTGGGCTTTCTATCCTGTTCCATTGATCTATCTTTCTGTTTTTGTGCCAGTACCATACTGTCTTGATTACTGTAGCTTTGTATTATAGTCTGAAGTCAGGGAGCCTGATACCTCCAGCTCCATTTTTCGTTCTCAAGATTGCTTTGGCTATTCGAGGTCTTTTGTGTTTCCATACAAATTGTGAAAGTTTGTGTTCTAGTTCTGTGAAAAATGCCAGTGGTAGTTTGATAGGGATTGCATTGAATCTGTAGATTGCTTTGGGTAGTAGAGTCATTTTCACAACGTTGATTCTTCCAATCCAAGAACATGGTATATCTCTCCATCTAGTTGTATCATCTTTAATTTCTTTCATCAGTGTCTTATAATTTTCTGCATACAGGTCTTTTGTCTCCTTAGGTAAGTTTATTCCTAGATATTTTATTCTTTTTGTTGCAATGGTAAATGGGAGTGTTTTCTTGATTTCACTTTCAGATTTTTCATCATTAGTGTATAGGAATGCCAGAGATTTCTGTGCATTAATTTTGTATCCTGCCACTTTACCAAATTCATTGATTAGCTCTAGTAGTTTTCTGGTAGCATTTTTAGGATTCTCTATGTATAGTATCATGTCATCTGCAAAGAGTGACAGCTTTACTTCTTTTCCGATTTGGATTCCTTTAATTTCCTTTTCTTCTCTGATTGCTGTGGCTAAAACTTCCAAAACTATGTTGAATAAGAGTGGTGAGAGCGGGTAACCTTGTCTTTTTCCTGATGTTAGTGGAAATGCTTTCAGTTCTTTTTTTGTTTTTTGGTTTTTTTTTTTTTTTGTACACAGGGCTCTCACTGTTGTGGCCTCTCCCGTTGCGGAGCACAGACTCCGGACGCACAGGCTCAGCGGCCATGACTCATGGGCCCAGCCACTCCGCGACATGGAATTTTCCCAGACCGGGGCACGAACCCGTGTCCCCTGCATCAGCAGGCGGACTCTCAACCACTGTGCCACCAGGGAAGCCCAATGTATTCAGTTTTTCACCATTGAGGATGATGTTGGCTGTGGGTTTGTCACATATGGCCTTTACTATGTTGAGGAAAGTTCTCTCTATGCCTACTTTCTGCAGGGTTTTTATCATAAATGGGTGTTGAATTTTGTCAAAAGCTTTCTCTGTATCTATTGAGATGATCACATGGTTTTTCTCCTTCAGTTTGTTAATATGTTGTATCACGTTGATTGATTTGCATATATTGAAGCATCCCTGCATTCCTGGAATATACCCCACTTGATCATGGTGTATGATCCTTTTAATGTGCTGTTGGATTCTGTTTGCTAGTATTTTGTTGAGGATTTTTGCATCTATGTTCATCAGTGATATTGGCCTATAGTTTTCTTTCTTTGTGACATCCTTGTCTGGTTTTGGTATCAAGGTGATGGTGGCCTTGTAGAATGAATTTGAGAGTGTTCCTCCCTCTGCTATATTTTGGAAGAGTTTGAGAAGGATAGGTGTTAGCTCTTCTCTAAATGTTTGATAGATTTGCCTGTGAAGCCAGCTGGTCCTGGGCTTTTGTTTGTTGGAAGATTTTTAATCACAGTTTGAAGTTCAGTGCTTGTGATTGGTCTGTTCATATTTTCTATTTCTTCCTGATTCAGTTTTGGCAGGTTGTGCATTTCTAAGAATTTGTCCATTTCTTCCAGGTTGTCCATTTTATTGGCATAGAGTTGCTTGTAGTAATCTCTCATGATCTTTTGTATTTCTGCAGTGTCAGTTGTTACTTCTTCTTGTTCATTTCTAATTCTATTGATTTGAGTCTTCTCCCTTTTTTTCTTGATGAGTCTGGCTAATGGTTTATCAATTTTTTTTATCTTCTCAAAGAACCAGCTTTTAGTTTTATTGATCTTTGCTATCGTTTCCTTCATTTCTTTTTCATTTATTTCTGATCTGATTTTTATGATTTCTTTCCTTCTGCTAACTTTGGGGTTTTTTTGTTCTTCTTTCTCTAATTGCTTTAAGTGCAAGGTTAGGTTGTTTATTCGAGATGTTTCCTGCTTCTTAAGGTGGGCTTGTATTGCTATAAACTTCCCTCTTAGAACTGCTTTTGCTGCATCCCATAGGTTTTGGGTCATTGTGTCTCCATTGTCATTTGTTTCGAGGTATTTTTTGATTTCCTCTTTGATTTCTTCAGTGATCACTTCGTTATTAAGTAGTGTATTGTTTAGCCTCCATGTGTTTGTATTTTTTACAGATCTTTTCCTGTAATTGATATCTAGTCTCATGGCACTGTGGTCAGAAAAGATACTTGATACAATTTCAATTTTCTTAAATTTACCAAGGCTTGATTTGTGACCCAAGATATGATCTATCCTGGAGAATGTTCCATGAGCCCTTGAGAAAAATGTGTATTCTGTTGTTTTTGGATGGAATGTCCTATAAATATCAATTAAGCCATTCTTGTTTAATGTATCATTTAAAGCTTGTGTTTCCTTATTTATTTTCATTTTGGATGATCTGTCCATTGGTGAAAGTGGGGTGTTAAAGTCCCCTACTCTGATTGTGTTACTGTCAATTTCTCCTTTTATGGCTGTTAGTATTTGCCTTGTGTATTGAGGTGCTCCTATGTTGGGTGCATAAATATTTACAATTGTTATATCTTCTTCTTGGATTGATCCCTTGATCATTATGTAGTGTCCTTCTTTGTCTCTTCTAATAGTCTTTATTTTAAAGTCAATTTTGTCTGATATGAGAATTGCTACTCCAGCTTTCTTTCTGTTTCCATTTGCATGGAATATCTTTTTCCATCCCCTCACTTTCAGTCTGTATGTGTCTCTAGGTCTGAAGTGGGTCTCTTGTAGACAGCATATATATGGGTCTTGTTTTTGTATCCATTCAGCCAATCTGTGTCTTTAAGTGGGAGCATTTAGTCCATTTACATTTAAGGTAATTATTGATATGTATGTTCCTATTCCTATTTTCTAAATTGTTTTGGGTTCGTTATTGTAGGTCTTTTCCTTCTCTTGTGTTTCTTGCCTAGAGAAGTTCCTTTAGCATTTGTTGTAAAGCTGGTCTGGTGGTGCTGAACTCTCTCAGCTTTTGCTTGTCTAAAGATTTTAGTTTCTCCATCATATCTGAATGAGATCCTTGCTGAGTAGAGTAATCTTGGTTGCAGGTTTTCCTCCTTCATCACTTTCAATATGTCCTGCCACTCCCTTCTGGCTTGCAGAGTTTCTGCTGAAAGATCAGCTGTTAACCTTATGAGGATTCCCTTGTGTGTTATTTGTTGTTTTTCCCTTGCTGCTTTTAATATGCTTTCTTTGTATTTAATTTTTGACAGTTTGATTAATATGTGTCTTGGCGTATTTCTCCTTGGATTTATCCTGTAAGGGACTCTCTGTGCTTCCTGGACTTGATTAACTATTTCCTTTCCCATATTAGGGAAGTTTGCAACTATAATCTCTTCAAATATTTTCTCAGTCCCTTTCTTTTTCTCTTCTTCTTCTGGAACCCCTATAATTCGAATGTTGGTGTGTTTAATGTTGTCCCAGAGGTCTTTGAGACTGTCCTCAGTTCTTTTCATTCTTTTTTCTTTATTCTGCTCTGCAGTAGTTATTTCCACTATTTTATCTTCCAGGTCACTTATCCGTTCTTCTGCCTCAGTTATTCTGCTATTGATCCCATCTAGAGTATTTTTAATTTCATTTATTGTGTTGTTCATCGTTCTTTGTTTCATCTTTAGTTCTTCTAGGTCCTTGTTAAATGTTTCTTGCATTTTATCTATTCTATTTCCAAGATTTTGGATCATCTTTACCATCATTATTCTGAATTCTTTTTCAGGTAGACTGCCTATTCCCTCTTCATTTGTTAGGTCTGGTGGGTTTTTATCTTCCTCCTTCATCTGTGGTGCATTTTTCTGTCTTCTCATTTTGCTTATCTTACTGTGTTTGGGGTCTTCTGTTTGCAGGCTGCAGGTTCGTAATTCCCGTTGTTTTTGGTGTCTGTCCCCAGTGGCTAAGGTTGGTTCAGTGGGTTGTGTAGGCTTCCTGGTGGAGGGGACTGGTGCCTGTGTTCTGGTGGATGAGGCTGGATCTTGTCTCTCTGGTGGGCAGGTCCACGTCTGGTGGTGAGTTTTGGGGTGTCTTTGGACTTATGATTTTAGGCAGCCTCTCTGCTAATGGGTGGGGTTGTGTTCCTCTCTTGCTAGTTGTTTGGCATAGGGTGTCCAGCACTGTAGCTTGCTGGTGGTTGAGTGAAGCTGGGTGCTGGTGTTGAGATGGAGATCTCTGGGAGATTTTCGCCATTTGATATTATGTGGAGCTGGGAGGTCTCTTGTTGACCAGTGTCCTGAAGTTGGCTCTCCCACCTCAGAGGCACAGCACCGACTCCTGGCTGTAGCACCAAGAGCCTTTCATTCACACGGCTCAGAATAAATGGGAGAAAAAGTAGAGAGAAAGAATTAGTAGAAGTAGGATGAAAGAAAGAAAGGAAGCAAGGGAGGGAGGAGGGAGGAATGAAGGAAGGAAGGAAGGAAGAAAGAAAGAACGAACGAAAGAAGAAAAGGAAAGAAAGAAAGAAAGGAGGGAGGGAGGGAGGGAGGGACGGTGGGAGGAAGGAAGGAAGGAAGGAGAGAAGGAAGGAAAAAAGAAAGAAGGAAGATAAAATAAAATAAAGTTATTAAATTAAAAAATAATTAAGAAAAAAAATTTAAAAAACGGACAGATAGACTTTAGGAAAATGGTGGAAGCAAAGCTATACAGACAGAATCTCATACAGAAGCATACACATACACATTCACAAAAAGAGGAAAAGTGGAAAAAATAATAAATCTTGCTCTCAAAGTCCACCTCCTCAATTTGGGATGATTCATTGTCTATTCATGTATTCGACAGATGCAGGTACATCAAGTTGATTGTGGAGCTTTAATCCACTGCTTCTGAGGCTGCTGGGAGAGATTTCTCTTTCTCTTCTTTGTTCTCACAGCTCCCAGGGGCTCAGCTTTGGATTTGGCCCCGCCTCTGCGTGTAGGTCGCCAGAGGGTGTCTGTTTTTCACTCAGACAGGGCGGGGTTAAAGGAGCCGCTGATTTGGGGGCTCTGGCTCACTCAGGCCAGGGGGAGGGAGGGGCACGGAGTGCGGGGCGAGCCTGCGGCGGCAGAGGCCACAGTGACGTTGCACCAGCCTGAGGCGCACCGTGCGTTCTCCCGAGGAAGTTGTCCCTGGATCCCAGGAACCTGGTAATGGCGGGCTGCACAGGCTTCCCGGAAGGGAGGTGTGGAGAGTGACCTGTGTTCGCACACAGGCTTCTTGGTGGCGGCAGCAGCAGCCTTAGCGTCTCCTGCCAGTCTCTGGGGTCCGCGCTCTTAGCCACAGCTCGCGCCCGTCTCTGGAGCTCCTTTAAAAAGCGCTCTTAATCCCCTCTCCTCGCGCACCAGGAAACAAAGAGGGAAGAAAAAGTCTCTTGCCTCTTCGGCAGCTCCAGACCTTTTCCCGGACTCACTCCCGGCTAGCCATGGTGCACTAACCCCTTCAGGCTGTGTTCACGCTGCCAACCCCAGTCCTCTCCCTGCGCTCCAACCAAAGCCCAAGCCTCAGCTCACAGCCCCACCCGCCCCGGCCGGTGAGCAGACAAGCCTCTTGGGCTGGTAAGTGCCGGTCGGCACCGATCCTCTGTACGGGAATCTCGCCGCTTTGCCCTCCGCACCCGTTGCTGCGCTCTCTTCCGTGGCACTGAAGCTCCCCCACTCTGCCACCCGCAGTCTCCGCCCACGAAGGGGCTTCCTAGTGTGTGGAAACCTTTCCTCCTTCACAGCTCCCTCCCACTGATGCAGGTTCCGTGCCTATTCTTTTGTCTCTGTTTTTCTTTTTTTCTTTTGCCCTACGTGGGGAGTTTCTTGTCTTTTGGGAGGTCTGAGGTCTTCTGCCAGCGTTCAGTAGGTGTTCTGTAGGAGTTGTTCCACGTGTAGCTGTATTTCTGGTGTATCTGTGGGGAGGAAGGTGATCTCCGTGTCCTACTCTTCCACCATCTTCCCCCGGAGGCCCCATGACTCTTTTTGAATTATGGTTTTCTCAGGGCATATGCCCAGTAGTGGGATTGCTGGGTCGTATGGTAGTACTATTTTTAGTTTTTTAAGGAACCTCCATACTGTTCTCCATAGTGGCTGTATCAATTTACATTCCCACCAACAGTGCAAGAGGGAATAAAAATCACCTAGGGAACTTGTTGAAATGTAGATTCTGATTCTGTACGCGTGGGTGGAGTGTGAGATTCTGTGTTTCCAAAAGGATCCCAGTGGATGTCTTACAACTGATGAGTAGTAAGGATCTAGATGATTGAGATCAGATAGGCTGCTGTAGACAGGTAAATTTTTCTGAAGCTTGGGTCAAGAATGGCTTGTATTTCAATGCTTGATAAAGGATGAGGGTTCCATTTCAGTTACCTAGACCAGGAAGAACAAAAGGGCAAACATAGAGGATACATGGAAGACTACATAATTGATATACAATTAGATTTGAGGAGCGGTAGAAGTTAAAGCTGGAGAATGAAAGATGCGTGAGACGTAACTGAGACCTTGGAAGCTCTACAGAGATACACCGGATTTTACTTCTGATTTAGACAGAAACTTGGAGGGAGCCTTGAAACACATTGATATGGAGGGAGAGCTGGGGTTTAGGAAAATGCCTCTGTGGGCAGGTTATGTATAACAGAGTCAGAGTAAAACTGAGCAGTACTCTGTGGGGCCTTCCTCGGACAGATCCCCTCCCCCTGGTGTCACCCGTCTCTTGTTTGTATTAAAAAAAAAAATGCTTTAGCCTCCTAGGCCTTCCCCAGGTTCCAATGAGCAAATTTAATCAAAGAAGTGAGAAAAATGCAGAAACAAGGGAAAACAGTCAAGCATGACAAAATAATAGTAGTTTAGCCATAAACAAAGTCAAGAGTCTTTAGTTCCTTCTCAAGGTATGTAGATAATATTCTGAGTCATATCCTTGAGTTGTTTTGCAGCCACCAGGTGGAAGAAATTAACTACATGCTGACCACAAGCATGTAGACCCCAGACCAGTTGGAACTAGAAGGTAGATGATGTTATATCACCTGGTTACCTCCCACCAACCAATCAGAAAAGTGTCCACGAGCTGATGAGGCACCCTTCCTTCAAAAACCCTTCTCTGAAAGCCTTTGGGGAATTCAGGTCTTTTAAGCATGAGACGCTTGTTCTCCTTATGGCCCCATGTTGGGTGCTTTGCAAAAAATGCTGTACTTTCCTTCACCACACCCAGTATCAGTAGACTGACTTTACTGTGAGTCCGGTGAGTGCATCTAAGTTTGGTTCGGTAGCAAGAGCTGAAGAATGGAGTAAGGGATGGGCAAAAGGCAGTCCTGACCCTAATAACAAAGGGCCTAGGGCAAGAGTACAAATGGAAGTAAAATTTTAAAAAACTAGTTGTAGTTATAATAATAAATACCAGTAATTGGTTTTATATATGCCAAGCACTCTGCTAAATACTTCATGCCGATTATATAATTTCTTTCTCATAATAGTCCTATGAGGTAGGTATCAATACTATTGTCCCATTTCATTGGTTGTAAAATTAAAATAGAAAATTAGTATCTTGCCCAGGATCACAATACCAGTAATAGAGAGCTGACTAGTCTGCTCTTTCATTTGTTAGTTTTTCAAAATCATCAGACTACTCTTCCTACTTTAAAAAAACCCAAGTTGCCATGTTTATAGTTGTATATTTGTGTATTGCTGAAACAAAGTTTTAGTGTGTTGATTCACAACCTTTTCTGGTGAATTCTGAAACCAACCTCCATACTCAGAGGTGGGGTAGAGTCCAAAGAAAGAAGCAGACCATTCCAGATAGGTAGGTGGCAGGTTTAATAAGCATGAGAACATACTTACAAGGTTTATCTTGGGTGGCTTCAAGATTAGTAGATTCTCACCTGTCCACCAAATCTTACAAGTTTATATAGAGGCATAGCTGAGTTCAGTCAGTATACCATCCAGATGGTCTCAACAACACATTGCTCACTCAACGTACATTCCAAGTACAGGGGAGGGAGTCAGGAGCTTTTGACTGACCAGTTTTAGTTCTTGGGTCAGCGGGTAGTCACCTCCTCATTACTTTCTCCAACACTCAATTTGTTGTGACTGGCTTTTATAATCTCTATATGTCCTCGTCTTTTGCAATACATCCTGTGTGGTCAGCAAGGGGTTTCACTGGCATGGAGATGGTTCACTTGGTGGCTATCTGGCTGCGTTGGAGACAGATGCCACAGCAACAATGCAAGCATGTGTAAGAGAAAACAAAGATTGAGACAACAATTTTTTAAATTAGTGGTACCTTTTTTTAATATATTTTACCAAGAGCCCAATGAGCCAAACCATTGATTTACTAAGTCCCCTAGGCTGGGCCCCAGATCACTCAGGGTATTCACTTGTGGTCTTATGTGATTTAGTAAAGATAACACATTAATAGACTCATCAGGGATGAAAACACAACATTTTTATTGGGATAATTGTTCAGATGGGTCCTTTTGCGGCACAATAATGTCCAAGGCCATTCTATTTTGGAGGAGAGCTCCAGTGTTCAAGAAGAACAGGCTTTGCTGGCCATAATTTAAGCCTTTTTGTGAATGTAGCAAGGGCTATCATGTCCTCCAGGCCAATGGAGGGAATAAACATGGCAGCCAAATGGTCATACCAGTGGGAAACCAAACGTGCCCACCTGGCCTTGAGGAGAGGAAGGTTGGCAGCTTTAGGAACTTGACTTGGTTGTATGTACCATACACATTGGTGGCGGGAGGCAGCACTGCCAGGCAGGAGAGAATGGACTGGAAGCAGGATATGCCAGGCCAAAACTTCTTGTCCTCTCTTTTAATGATGTGTGTTCTACTCCAGGTGTAATGTGTTTTGATAGGTCCAGCTTGTAGCAGGACAACGGGATACCAGTGGAGACTGAGTGGTTCCCCCTCATCCAGGGGTGCCAAGTAACTCATCCATCCTGGCAATGTCTCACTGTAATTTTAGTAAATAAATTTTAGTAGATAATTCCTTTTCCAGGTATGACAGAGCTTGGTGTTCTCAGCAGCATAACACATTGATCTACGGTGAAATTCAGGGCAATGGCTATTTCCCATGATTTTTATATTTTATGGTATTAGGTGCCTCAGCAGGGTCTTCAGTCTGGCATATGGGGCAGCAGGCCCTATTGGTTGATGATTCAAATGTATTAAAGCCTGGGACATTATTTTAGTCCACCTGGCTGAGGTGATTTTACCTGTTCAGAATTTAATCTGCTGTTTTAATATAGTATTCCATTTTCCTTTCTATCAATCCTGCCTCTTTCAGGTTACAGGGGAGATGGAACCTCTATTTAATGTCATGTTCATTTTTTTTCCCCCAGTCTTGCATATCATGACTTTTGAAATATGACAGTCACTTCCATTTGATGAGCGTATTCATATATGATACTCAGCCTCCCTAATACCGTAATAGTGGCAGCCTGGTTTGTACAGTGACAGGGTAAAACTTGGGCTAGGCAAGATTTGGTGTTTGTACAAACTGGGGTATATTTAGAACCTTCACTCAGAAGGAGCGGGTCAATATAATCAATTTGCCAACCTCTCACTGGTTGGGAACTCCATTGAATGGCCCCAGACTCCCTTGGAAGTTGCGTTGGGTGTTGTTTCGAACACACAGGACAGGGAATTCCCTGGTGGTCCAGTGGTTACGACTTAGTGCTTTCACTGCCAGGGCCCCAGGTTCAATCCCTGGCTGGGGAGCTATCCTACAAGCTGTGCGGCACGGCCCCCCCAAAAAAGAACACACAGGACATATTGTTACTGCATTAACCAAGTCATTGTATTTTAAAGGTAATCCAGCATCTTTGGCAATATGCCATCCTACCTGGGCACTGGGATGGTAACTTTTTTTATGTACCCAAGTTGTTGTATCCACTGAAGGGTCAGTTGCTAGGACATCAGCTTCCTGATTGCCAGGGAGTGTCAGTGCCCTGTGAGCCAGGCTATGGAAAACAGTGAGGGCTGCTCAGGCTCTTGCAGGCTAACCTAAATGTCCCTCCATATATCTTGACTCCATAAGGGCCCACTCATGAATCATCTATCCCTTGGCTTCCCATTGTCCCAACCATAATCTCTTTAGAACAGCCCAACTGTTAGTGTAAAGGGTTAATGGCCAGGGCTTGTGAGTGATCACGAGCCAAACCGCTCTGAGTTCAGCCTATTTGCTGCCGTGGTGTTCCTGAGAGGTTCCACCTTCCTGAGAGGTTCCACCTGTAGGAGTGCTGTGTACACTGCTAGGAATTGTTGCTCTGTGTGGGTATATTCGGTTTTTGTCCCCTTTCAGAGCTGGGACCAAAATTCCTGGAGTATCTCCCCTTCTGTCGTCTCTGCCACAGTGCCTGACTCATACGTTTCAAAGTCACAGACATGCCTAACTCGAACAGGAGCCCTGCTTGGGGGAGATGCCCAGAGGTTTAATTTGCTTTACTAGTATTTTTGCCTTCTCAGAGTGGTTTGCTGCTTTGATTCTCAGTCCCGTATGTCCCCTTTCTTTATTAGGGATGGAGGCAGTGTGCCAGGTAGAGAATAAAAGTCCTTTAAAACTCCCAAATCCCTATAAAGGCTTGCATCTTCTTTACTTTTTTAGGGGTTGGATAGGCTTGTATCTTATTAAACAGCTTTGGGGACAACACATGTCTTAGCTGACAAAATGATTTCTAAAACTTACAGTACTGCCTGGGCCTTGAATTTTCTGTGGTTTTACCACCCATCTTCTCCCTTGAAGGTGTTCTAGCAAAGTCTGCAGAGTGTCCTGTTGCAGGGGCAAGTCTTTACATGTTAACATTATATCCTCAAATGTACTGATGTGGTGAAGGAGAACAAGGACAGCTCTCAGGTTACCACCCCATGACATATGGTGGGGCTGGGCAGCTTGGGAGCTTGGAGAAGCACTTGAAAGGTCCATTGTTGCCTCTCCAGAGAGAAGGGAAATTTATCTTGTGACTCAGTGGCCAGGGGTGTACTGAAAAAGACATTTGTTAAGTCCAATATAGCATAGTACACCCCTGGGACCATGGCCAAGGTATCTAAGATGGTGGCAGTGTTGAACACAGCCCCATGGATGGGGGTGGGTGGGTACTACCTTGTTCAGTTCTTGGGAGTTCACCATTATATGTCATGAGCCATCTGTTTTTTTTTTTTTTTTTACTAGGTTGTTGAAAGCACGATGGGAAGGGTATACGATACCCACTTAGTGCAATTCTTAGATAGTTTCTCCTACTTCCTTATTCCCCCAGACATTTATATTGCTTGAGAGCTACCATTCTTCACAGGGGTACCAGGTTTACTGGTTCCCAGTTGGTGTTCCCCTTCAGCACTGGTTTGATTAACCTGGAGCTCAAATTCACTGATAGAGGTTTGCAGAGTTGACCTTGTAGGATATCAATGCCCAATATGTTCTCTGGTATTGAAGAGATTAAAAACCTCATATTTTTGGCAGTGGGGTGACCCCCAACTTGCAGTGTCAAAAATACCTTCCTGGTCATAGCTGATTGCCCTCCATAACCATCAGTGTTGCTGGGGGGACCAGAAAACTCTTGAGGGTTACCTTGTATTAAAGAACATTCAGCTCCAGTGTCAACCAGAGTCATTACCTTTTGTGTATGTCTGGAGGACCAGTGAATAGTGAGCTCAACATGAGGTCTCTGATTGCCTCCAGTGGGCCTTACCTAGAGGCAGTCTTGGCTGGCATCCTATACCCCTGGGCAAGGGGGGAACCTATCCTGAATAGGACTGTATCCCTGAGGCCTCTTCTGAAGCAGGTGGGGATTAAGGATGGTAGGGGCAGATGAGGAAGTCTAAACTATTGTTCTGGTTTTAAAACATTTCAAAAGCTGACCAACACAGCCTTGGGTTGTTAGTCTACCTGTTCAGGTGGAGTCCCCACAGCAATGAGGTCAAATCATATTTGCTTTCGGGTTATTTTTCCTGGACCTCCTACAGCCTATTGAGATGGTTCCTTGGCTTTCTGAGCTCCTTCCCTCTTTCCCACAGCTCATACCTGTTCCCAGGATTTGTTAGTTTTCCCCAGATCAGCAGTGGATTGCCCAATATCATAAATATCTTTTCCTGTAACTGGGCTCAGCATGGATATCAATGCCCCACTTCATATCAGGTGTTGGGGGTGGACTGGAGTATCTTAACTTTCATTTCTGTAGTGAATGTGGCCCAATCAGGTTCTTCAAAGATGGGGTGTAGGTTGCCTGTTTCATTCCCAATTCCAGAGTCCCACATGCCCAGGGAGATCCCCCTTATTAGGCCAAGCCTCTCTTCAGAATAGACTAATCCAATCTATAAGGGAGTGAGTGTCTTGAATCCCCTAAGCACCCTGCAGAATCTATCAGAGGGTAGGGTATGGTGATGTTGCTCTTTTTTTTTGTTTTTTTGCCTCCTGCCTGGTCAAAGAAATGTCATGGCCCACCGCATCTCATAGTCACACTAACTGTGCCTAGATACTTTTCCTGGCCTTTTGTTGCAACTTGACAGCTATGTCAATAAGCTCAGCAAAAGTAAATTCTATCATCATAAATGTTTCCTCAATTGGGGGCTGCCCGGCTGGCTCAGAATGTGATTTTGCTTTTCTTTGTATTAGTTGTCAGATGGCATGGGGCGTTTTGTCCATTTCCTCAACAATCAATATAATAACATTTTCTTCTTTTTTCTCAACAGTCTTTTAGGGATTCTACCTTAGGTCCCTCAGGCTTTGTCACAAGCACTCCAACCTTAATCTAAGGCATAATACACTGCTGTAATTTTGCAAAATGGCAAACTAAGGTCTTGTCTACAGGCTGCGAAGCTAGCAGAATAGTGGACAAAAGGAACGTCCTTCTCCAACCTCAGCTCTTTCAACATTTTTATTTGAGCTCATCCTCTCCTTGGGCTTTGGTTGTGGGTGAAACACCCACAGTAGAGCCAAGTCGACTGTGCAGCCATTCGTTTTTCTTTTTGGCCACGGTGCACTGTGCATAGTTCCTCAAATAAGCACATTAAAGCATCTGGTGTATCCCCATACTTATGCAGTGCTCCACAAACATCTAACAAATGGCCCACTCCTCCCAACATAGACGTTGATGGCCAGCTTGGCATTTCCCTGAGGATGCCTCTTTCCTAAAGCCCATTTCTTTGATCTCCAGGCTGACTCTCCAATTGTTGGTTCTCAAAACTATCAGGAACTTCCTGGGTGAAATCTGAAACCAGCCTCTATACTCCAAGGGCAAGCACAAACCAAGAAAGAGACAGGCCAGTCTAGATTTGTAGGTGGCAGGTTTAATAAGCAAGGGGACTTTGAGGTTTATCCATGTTGTAAAATATTTGAGTACTTTATTTGTTTATATTGCTGAATAATATTTTACTGTATAAAGGCGTTAGGTGTATCCATTCATTAGTCAATAGAAATTTGGGTTCTTTACACATTTTGGCTATAGAGAATAATACTGCTAGGAACATTTGTGTATAGCTTTGTGTGTGGACACATTTTTTTCATTTCTCCTGATATCTACGAGTGGAAATGATGGGTTATATGACAAACTATGTTCAAAATTTTGAGGAACTGACAAACTGTATTCCAAATTTTACATTCTCACCAGCAACATATGAGCATTCTACTTTTTCCACTTCTTTACCAACACTTGTTATTATCTGTCTTTTTGATCCAAGGCATCTTAGTAGGTGTGAAGTGATAGCTCATTGTGGTATTAATCTGCAATTTCCTAACAACTAATGATATTAAGCATTTTTTCAGTGATTATTGGTCATTTTTAGATCTTCTTTGGAAAAATGTTTATTCAGACACTTTGCCCATTTTTGAATTGGGTTATTTCTCTTTTTATAATTAAATTGTAAGTGTTCTTTACGTGTTCTGGTACAAGTTCCTTATCAGATATATGATTTGTAAATATTTTCTCCCTATGGATTGTCTTTTCACTTCCTTGGTGGTATCCTCAGTGTACAAAGGGCTTTTTAAATCGATAAAGTCCAACTTGTCAATCTTCTGTCATCTGTGTTTTTGGTGACACATCTAAGAAATTGTTACCTAATGCAAGGTCACAAAGATTTACTCCTGTTTTCTTTTTTCTAGGACATTTATAGTTTTAGCTCTTACATTTAGGCCTATGATCCACTCTGAATTAATTTTTGAGTATGGTGTGAGATAGGGAGAAAGCTTATTTTTTTAAGTTTGTACTCATGACGTGCAAAAATGTCAGTGACTTTATGATAAAATGTAAATTTATTACTTTATTCAAGAGCAAGGCTTGAAACAACCTAGTGCCCTGGAGAATGTATCCTTAAATTTTCAACATGTGTATGTTGACCCAGGAATGTGATATTACCCAGAATAAGATAAACCTACCTTGAATAATTTCATTTGATTGGTTGCAAGACCCAGGAATCCAAAGGAGTTCTTTTATGAGAGCCCTGTGCAAATAATATGGTACTCCCAAAACCTACTTTGAGAAAAACTAATTAGAGTGAATGAGTTATAGCAAACAGTGAGAACTTTAAGATACTTTTTATAATACTTTTTTGAAAAACTTGATAAACATGAGGGGGCTGTAGACATCCTGGGCCTGAGGATTAATTTTTAAAAATGAGAAAAAAAAAAAGACTTTAACTACACAAAGTGTACCCTCTGTCTGCCTAAATCTTGCCTTCAGTGGCTATACAGCAAGAATGTAACCAGTGTCATTTTCCTATACTAGAACAGTCCACAGACCATTCTGGCTCAGGATTACAGGGAAAACAATTTTAGAAAGAAATGTTTCCAGAGAACTGCAGAACATGCCAGCACAATGCACATATTTTTATGAAAAATTTCTTTTGGTCAATCCAACTCTGTCATTAAAATGCAATTTTACTATCCAAATATTATGTATTCTGTATGTTTTCTTGCCATTTCCCACTATCCCCCAACCTCCTTCAGTATGGTCTTAGTCAAAGACAACATGCTGGGAAGAGCTGTCTTGACAATTGTCATTAAACTAAAATCTGCATGCTGTGGATCTCAGGCAAAGGAAACGTATTATTTCTAACTGCTTTTGAGGGATGTGTATGGAAAGGAAAGCAGTCCTCAGAAAGCCCCCCCAAAAACCAAAATGGTAACATCATAACTATGAAATTGGAGAGAAACTTTCATTTATTTAAAAATGTACAACATAAGACAGATGCTGGTCTAAGGGCTGAGCAGGTGTGATTCTGTAGTGTACTTTGCCAAATGTAGGACAAGACAATTGTTAAACTCTTTCTTCACTGTGAACAGTTTATGTGGAAACAGTAGGATTTTCTTTACGAAATGTATCCATTATTTTTGACAAATGGGAAGAAAGAGACGAAGCTGAAAACTTTTTGCCTGTCTCACAGCAATTGTTTTAAAAATATATAATTATTTGAAACTTGAAAACGGCAGAGTACAGGAAATTGTCATCAAACTGTGAGCTATACCTTTCTCGCAACTCACAAGGCCAAGTAATATCAGATGTTGAAAACCCAAAAATAAAAATAAAAGGGAAATCAGTGGATTTCTTTTCAGGAAGTTCTCAGGATGATAAATTTGACATTTCTCAAAATCACATCGTAGGGTTTTTAGGAAAATATCTGACAGCTTAAATGATACTTGAAAGAGGAAAAAAATGGAAAATATCCCCAGGAAACAGAAAAAGACAAATATAAAGTAGTGACTCAAGGGCAACCTGAACTTATTGCCTTCTGATTTTCTTCACAAGAATACTTTTTTGCTGATTATTATAAGAAATAAATGTCAATGAGACAGTATGGCAGAAGTTGATTCTGCTAGGTTGGTAAAAATGTGAAGGATATTTTGTCTCTGAAATGTTGGCTGATAGTTTATAAATATGGTTTCTGGACAGATTGAAAACAAATGAACTTCGGTGTAATATGTTTCAAGGTATGTTTTATGCTTTCTGAATCTATGAACAATCAGGTATTTAATGTTTAACCAGCCATGTACTATTTATTGGGGTAGAGGGGAAAAATCAAGTCTTTAATTCTGCTTTATATATTATTTTTAAAAAGGAATGAGAAAGCCCTTTGAGTGCTGTAATATGTACAACATATTTCCAACAAAAGGGTTTGGGTATGAACTTATAAACATGTGCTATACGTCAGGATATCCTATTTGAAAGAACAGGAATGCATTGAGAAAAGTGACACTAAGCAATTCGGGGGAGGGGAGTGGAAGAGAAAGGTGGCATGGAAGATATTAAATCATGCTTCCTTCAGTCATTGCCAATTACATATTCAATTTCCACGTCAATGTTTAATATCTCATCAGAGCAATGCATTATAATTCTAGGATCGTTGGTACAGTCATAGTAACATCACTCTGATGTCATCTTAGACTCCGGCAAAGAGCCACATGTGCATGAAAGTTTAGCTATCCTGAGAAACATTTCTTGTATTTTTTTAATAATTAATGATTAATATTAAGCCAAACTAAAGAAACAACTCATTTGAAGAAGTGGAGGTCATTTTCCAACTGTTACTTCATAGTGTACACTGGCATCATGCCAGGGAGACAGAGGGAAAGTCCTGTAATAAAATATGTTTTAATAAATTATTAATTTTTCATAGCCAGGCTAAAGATTTAGAGGGAGGATGGTATTTTCTAACTAGGGCACAGGTTTTTTGAGGTTAAAACTCTTTTTCTTTTGCCCAGCATTGCAATATGGATGAGCTTTTGCTCTAGCTTATTGTAACTGCACTGCACAATCGATATTTAAATCCTGAAAGATCAGCAATAATGGATGCAAACTGAACAGATCAATATTTAGCCTTTTGTGGACTATAACTTTTATCTTAGCCCCAATTACTCTGTGGCACAGGGGTTGATTTTTAATGTCTTGGGTGTTTGTCATCTCACTAATATTAATTATTTTAAAAGGTAAAAAATGCATTGTGAGACACCTGTAGAGAGAAGTGTTGATAAAAATTATTCTAAAAATATGCTTAAATAGGTTCATTCTTTCAAGTTCATTTGGTAATGATAAATTTCAATTGCGACATATATATTGGATTTTTAAAAAATTTACAAGGGATCAGATAATTTTAAAATTCATGAAAAGATATTTCCTTGGAATGTCCTTCAGCAATATTGCATGACCACTTGAGAGATGTTTGGCCAGTTTATCTTTTTAGAATAAAAGCTAATTACAAATCTGATAAAATGTTGGCATTAAAATATTGTTTAATTTATTCAGATATCACAGTATAATCAATTATGATAATTTGTCTCTGAAGTTCTATAAAGGGTTTCAAGGAAATCAAGATTCTGGGGGAAAAAAACACATGCTTTCTTTAGAAATAGCAATTTCAATTTATCACTCTTGAGACAATAAGTGCTCATAAACATGATCTCTGTTCCCAAAAGCCCAACCTGATCTAATGCTAACAACAACAACAAAAACTGTATCTTTAGCGACTAAGTAAATTAGAACATTTACTCTTTAGAAGTATACAGGAGGAATCCTATTTTGTAGAACTTCTTTTTTTTTTTTTTTTTGCTGTACGCGGGCCTCTCACTGTTGTGACCTCTCCCATTGCGGAGCACAGGCTCCGGACACGCAGGCTTAGTGGCCATGGCTCACGGGCCTAGCCACTCCACGGCATGTGGGATCTTCCCAGACCGGGGCACGAACCCACGTCCCCTGCATCGGCAGGCAGACTCTCAACCACTGCACCACCAGGGAAGCCCGTAGAACTTCTATTTTTAAAGTCTGTGTGTGTGTGTTTGTGTGTGTGTGTTGCCTCAGAAATAAAAAGGGAGAAGGTAAAACTTCTACTTGGAGTAAGCACACTGCAGTTGATTACTACTTAAAACTGGACAAAATACAAAAAGCAATTGCTTGAGGAATCTGAAAAGTAGATAAGAACAAGAAAATTGGGAAAGACATTAAAACTTGAAGAACAACTAATATGGTCTTTTTATGTTTCGCATTTTTGTTTCTTCTTTATCTCCCCACTGTGAGACATATTAAACTGTATGATGGATACCATCATCAATATCTCCTATAATCCTTTCTGGCCAGAAGTCCAGGGAAAAAAAGCCATCTGTGAGCTCAAGAAAGTAGGGATAATTCTTCTTTTTCTCCTTTTTGAAATTCTTGTAGCCCTGCTCCGTAGCCAGCCCCATTGCAAAACTATGATACTGCAGAGCAGAAGTGGCACAGGTACCTAAAGACTGGAGATAAACTCTCAGCACTCTGGATTCAGGAACAGAGAAGAGGGGTCCTTTTATACAAAGAGTGTAGGAGAATTTTCAACATATGTTTTTTCTATCTCTTCTCTCTTTACTTTGCCCCAAGGGCAGGCCCAGATGTATGGAACTGCACAAGAACATGAGAGGCCAAAACACTGAGAGAATCTCATCTTTTTGTCCAGAGGAACCAAAAACAATACCCCCCAAAACAAACAAATACCAGCCCACAGAAGCTGCAGAGTGTCAGGGAAATCCTACAGAGGAGTGAGCTGGAGAACCTGTATTTGGGTATGAACTAATATAAGTCCTAAGCTCACCCCCAAGTGTCTAAGTACAGAACACACCCAAGAAGCATAGCCAAGGGTTTGAAAAGTGAACTACTATACAAACCACTGCCCAAGTCCCAACTCATGCTCTGAGTTGCTAAGGTAAAATGTACACTCAAAGAACATAGTAAAAAACTTTGAAAACTCAACATTAGAATCACTACCTGCAGAAGGCAGTCTGACTGCATTCTGTACATGAGTTAGTTGATTGCCTATTAAAAGAAACAAACAAAAATCAGTTGTCTCCTGGATTTTAAGAAGACCCAATTTCTTACAACATAGTTTCCAAATGTCCAGTATACAATTGAAATTACCCAAAATATCAAAACCCAGGACAATATGACCAAGAGCCAGAGAAATCTGACCAATTTTTAACAGAAAAGGCAACCTACTGAGGAGAATCCTGAGATGACACAGATGTTGGAATTACCACATAAAGACTTTAAAGAGGGACTTCCCTGGTGGTACAGTAATTGAGAGTCTGCCTGCCAATGCAGGGGACATGGGTTTGGGCCCTGGTCCAGGAAGATCCCACATGCCGCGGAGCAACTAAGCCCATGAGCCACAACTACTGAGCCTGCACTCTAGAGCCAGCAAGCCACAACTACTGAGCCTGCGCACCTAGAGCCCGTGCTCTGCAACAAGAGAAGCCACCACAATGAGTAGCCCCCACTCGCAGCAACTGGAGAAAGCCCATGCGCAGCAACGAAGACCCAATGCAGCCAAAAATAAATAAATAAATTTATTTAAAAAAAAAGACTTTAAGTTATTATAATCATGCTTAATGAGGTAAATATAATCATTATTGAAATGAATGGGAAATTAGACAATCTAAGCGGAGAAATAGAAACCATAAAACAGAAGCAAATGGAAATTTTAGAAAAAAATTTCTGAAATTAAAATAATCACTGGAAGGGGTCAATAGTAGCATGCAGATGACAGAGGAAAGAGATAGTAGAATTGAAGCTAGAACAATAGAAAATATTCAATGTGAACAAAATCAAAAACAAAACAAAACAAAATGAACAACACCTTAGGGTCTTGTGAAATAGTACTTAAATGTTTAATATTTTTGTCATTGGAATTCCTGAAAGAGGAGAAAGAGTTACATAAGGCATATCTGAAGAAACAGCAGTTGAAAGCATCCCCAAATTGGTGAAAGACAAGCATTCACAGATTCAAGAAACTCAGTAAACTCCAAATTCATGACAGTCTTAAAAGTATACATAGAGAGCTCCAGAATAAAATAAGTATTAAAAACTGATATAAAAAAGGAGAAATAGAAAAATCTATAATTATATTTGAACACTCCTCTGTAATTGATAGAGCAGGTAGAGAGAACATTAGCAAGGATACAAAAAAAAAATCTTAATACCATCAACTAACTAGAAAAGGAGTTGACAAACTATGGCTTACCAATAAAATTGGGACTACCACCTTTTTTGGTATGGCCCATGAGTTAAGAATTATACTTTAAAATTGTTGCATTTTAAATGGTTACAATGTCCTCAATATTGCTCCCTGGTCTGAAAAATCTAAAATATTTACTACTTTTCACTTTAATAAAAAGTTTGCCAATCTCTGAACTAGAAATTAATTGACATTTATAGAACCCTCTACTCAACAACTACAGAACAGATATTGTTCCAAGTGTTCATGGAATATTTATTAAGACCATATTTTGGACCATAAACCAAAACTTAAAAAAATCTAAAAGAATGGAAACTATACAAAGTATGTTCTCTGATAATGTCAGGACTAACATAGAAATTGATAACAGGAGGATAACTGGAAAAACTTCAAATAGGTTGAAATTAAACATTCTACTTCTATATAACTAATGGTGATAAGCATGAGTCACAAAGAAAAATAAAAACATATTTTTAATAGAATTACTATACATCAAAATTTGTGGAATGCAGCTAAAGTAGTTCTAAGAGGGAAATTTATAGCAATAAATATTTGTATTAAAATAAAGATCTTAAATAATCAGAGCTTTCACCTTGAGAAATTGGAAAAATAACAAATTAAATAAAAAGCAAGCAAAAGGAATTAAAAAATAAAGATGAGAACAAAAATAATTATGTAAAAACAGAATAGAGTCAGTGGAGACAAAAGATGGTTCTTAGAAAATATCAAGAAATGTGTAAACCACTACTTAGACCGACCCAAAAAAAAAAGAAAAAAAAAAAAGACTGAAATTAACAATAATATTAATAAAAGAGAGGATATTACTACAGATGCTAAAGATATAAAAGGTGAATATGGGAATAAAACAAATCTAGGAATCATTGTTGGAAGAAATTAAAAATCTAAATATTTGCCAAAAAGGCCATGTCCATAGATCAAAAGACTTAATGTTTAAGGTGGCAATACTACACAAATTGACATACAGATTCATTGCAATATCTATCAGAATTACAGATTTTTTTTTCAAAGAAATTGACAAGATTATCCTAAAACTCTTATTGAGAATCCGAGAACTCAGAATAGCCAAAATTCTGAACAAGAACAGAGGTGAAGTACTCACACTTCCCAATTTTAAAATTTGGTATGAAGACACAGTAGTCAAAACAATGTGGTGCTCGTATAAGGGTAGACGTATAGATAAATGGAGTAGAATTGAGAGCCAGAAATAAACCTTCACATATATAGTAAATTGATTTTGACAAGTGTGCCAAGACAATTTAATTGGGAGAGAATAGCCTTCAAAAATTGTGTTGGGAAAACTGGATATCCACATGCAAACAGATGAAGTTGAACTCCTTATACAATACACAAAAATTAATTCAAAATGAAACATGGATTTAAATTTAAGACCTAAAACTATGAAGTTTTGGAAGAAAATATAGTAAATCTTTGTGTCCTTGTTATAATGAAAATCTTCATCTATAGACACCAAAGGCACAAAGGACAAAAGAAAAATATAGAAAAATTGAACTTCATCATAATAAAATTTTTTTGCTCCAAAGGATACCATTAAGAAAGGGAAAAAGACAACCCATACAATGGGAGAAAATACTTGGGTATTTTATACATTTGTATCTGATGAGACTTGTATCTGGAATATTAAAAGAACTCTTACAAATAAATAATAAAAAAACAAAAGGCAAACAGCCCTTTTTTTAAAAAGTGGGCAAAGATTTAAGTATATATTTATCCAAAGAAGATATACAAATGACTAAAAAGTATGTGAAAGATGCTTTACATCATTAGCCATAGGGAAATACAACTCAAAACCACAATAAAATCACTTTACATGCACTAGGATGGTTACATTAAATAACTCAGAAACAAACCAGTTGTTACAGAGAAACTGGAACCATCATACATTCCTGATGTGACTGTAAAATGTGGCAGCTCCTTTGGAAAACAGTTTGACAGTTCCTCAAAATGTTAAACATAAAGTTACCGTTGGGTGATGAAAATGTTCTAAGACTTACTGAGTTGATGCTTGCACAACTCTATGAATACACTGGACATCAGTGAACTGTACATCTTAATGCATGATTTGTATCTATGTGCATTATCAATAATGTTCTTATATAAAAATGAAACAAAATCTATACATGGTGTGTATAGAAGTTTCGTTTGCAATCACTAAAAACTGAAAACAACCCCAATATCCCTGAACTAGAGAATGCATGAACAAACAAAAATAGACAAAATAAAAATAGGAAGAAACTATTGATACATGCAACCATACGGATGAATCTCAATGAATTAGGCTACATGATAGAAGCCAATCACAAAAGTCAGCATATTGTGTGAATTGATTTATATGGCACTCTGGAAAAGACAAAGCTACAGTGATGGAGAATAGATTAGTGGCTACAAGGGTTATAAATCAAAAGAAGCTTTGATTGCAAAAGGGTAGCATGAGAGATTTGTGGGGAGGTGATGGAACTCCTCTGTGTATTGATTTTGTATTTGTATTTTGTGTATTGATTTTGACGATTACACGACTCTATGCATGAGTCAAAAATTATAGAACTGTACTCCCCAAAGAGTTTATTTTATCATAAATAAATTTAACAAGTTAATTAAAAAATACATGGTAAGTAAGTAATACATGAGAATGTAATATTCTTCTGTCCTTAATATGTGCTAGGCATTCTGTTAGGTTCCTTAATGTTGCTAGTCCTAGTGATGACCATATAGTGTTAGATACTATTATTGTCATGTTCCTTTCACAGGTGAGAAACTGTGAGAGTTTGAGGGTTTGAGAAACTTAATCAGAATCACAAAACTAATACCTGTTGGAGCAGGGGATTTGAATCCAACCAATGTGATACTATGCCTTAGTCTATTTGGAATTCTGTAACAATATACCAGAGACCAGGTGGCTTAAAAACAACTAATATTTATCACAGTTCTGGAGGCTGGGAAATCCAAGACCAAGGTGCCATTAAGCTCAGTGTCTGGTGAGACCAATTTTCTTCACTGATAGCCCACTTCTCCCTGTAACCTTACATAGAGGAAGGGGCAAGGGAGCTTTTTTGGGCCTCTTTTACAAGGGCCTAATCTAATCCATGAGGACTCCACCCTCATGACCTAGTTAACTCCCAAAGACTCCACCTGCTAATACCACTTGGGTATTTCAACATATGAATTTTGGAGGGACACAAGCATTCAGAACATACCACACTAGACATGAGACTCTTAAGCCTTATCCATAATGCCTTTCCATACATTGTCTTTTTTTATTTGTTCAGAAAAATAAAATTCCCATGGAGTAAGTGGTTGGAATAATTACTGCTCCGTGGTTAGGAACTACAAAATCAACAAGAAAATCTGTAATTTTGATAAGTTATATAAAGAACCTTGCAAAGAATGCAATTGACCTGTGTCTGTGTGCTTCTCTGTCCAAAAAATTGATACAGATGTTCAATGAAGAATAAACATCTACTGATGTGATGCTAAGATCACAGAGTCCTACCCCCTTTTTTAATTAAATTTTTAATTTATATTATAGTTGATTTACAATGTTGTGTTAGTTTCAGGTGTACAGCAAAGTGATTTAGTTATACATATACATATATCCATTCTTTTTCAGATTCTTTTCCCATATAAGTTATTACAGAATATTGAGTAGAGTTCCCTGTGGTATACAGTAGGTCCTTGTTGGTTATCTGTGTTATATACATTAGTGTGTATATGTTAATTCCAAACTCCTAAGTTATCCCTCCTCCCCACCAATGTTTCCCCTTTGGTAATCATAAATTTGTTTTCAAAGTCTGAGTCTGTTTCTGTTTTGTAAATAAGTTCATTTGTGTTGTATTTTAGATTCCACATATAAGTGATACCATATGGTATTAGCCTTTCTCTGTCTGACTTATTTGACTCAGTGTGACAATCTCTAGGTCCATCCATGTTGCTGCAAATGGTGTTATTTTATTCTTTTTTTTATGGCTGAGTAATATTTCATTGTATATATGTACCACATCTTCTTTATCCATTCCTCTGTTGATGGATATTTAGGTTGCTTCCATGTCCTGGCTATTGTAAATAGTGCTTCAATGAACATTGGGGTGCATGTATCTTTTCAAATTATTGTTCTGAGGAGTGGGTTTGCTGGATCATATGGTAGTTCTATTTTTAGTTTTGTGAGGAACCTCAATACTGTTCTCAATAGTGGTTGTAGCAATTTATATTCCCACCAACAGCGTAGGAGGGTGCCCTTTTCTCCATACTTTCTTGAGAATTTATTGTTTGTAGACATTTTGTTGATGGCCATTCTGACCAGTGTGAGGTAATGCCTCATTGTAGTTTCGATTTGCATTTGTCTAATAATTAGTGATGTTGAGCATCTTTTCATGTGCTTTTTGGCCATCTGTATGTCTTCTTTGGAGAAATGTCTATTTAGATCTTCTGCCCATTTTTTGATTTGGTTGTTTGTTTTTTGATATTGAGCTGCATGAGGTGTGTGTATGTTTTGTAGATTAATCCCTTTTCGGTCGCTTTGTTTGCAAATATTTCCTCCCATTCTGTGGGTTGTCTTTTTGATTTGTTTATGATTTCCTTTGCTGTGCAAATGCTTTTAAGTTTAATTAGGTCGCATTTGTTTATTTTTATTTTCATTACCCTAGGAGGTGGATGCAAAAATATAATTGCTGCGATTTATGTCAAAGAGTGTTTTGCCAGTGTTTTCTTCCAAGTGTTTTATAGTATCCAGTCTTACATGTAGGTCTTTAATCTATTTTGAGTTTATTTTTGTGTATGGTATTAGGGAGTGTTCTAATTTCATTCTTTTACATGTAGCTGTCCAGTTTTCCAGCACCATTTATTGAAGAGACTGCCTTTTCTCCAGTGTATATTCTTGACTTCTTTGTCATAGATTAGTTGACCATAGGTGTGTGGGTTTATTTCTGGGCTTTATATCCTGCTCCATTGATCTATACTTCTGTTTTTATATCAGTACCATCCTGTTTTGATGTCTGTAGCTCTGTAGTATAGTCTGCACACAGGGAGTCTGATCCTTCCAGCTCCGTTTTACTTCTTCAGTATATCTTTGGCTATTCAGGGACTTTTGTGTTTCCACACAAATTTAAAATTTTTGTCCTAGTTCTGTGAAAAATATAATCGGTTATTTGATAGGGATTGCATTGAATCTGTAGATTGCCTTGGGTAGTATAATCATTTTGATTGTTCCGGTCCAGGAACATGGTACATCTTTCCATCTGTTTCTTTCATCTTCGATTTATCAGTATCTTATAGTTTTCATAGTATGGGTCTTTTGTCTGCTTAGGTAGGTTTATTTCTAGGTATTTTATTCTGTTTGATGTGATGGTAAATGGGATTGTTTTCTTAATTTCTCTTTCTTCTCTTTCATTGTTAGTGTATAGGAATGCAAGAGATTTCTGTGTATTAATTTTGTATCCTACAACTTTACTGAATTCACTGATGAGCTGTAGTGGTTTTCTAGTAACCTGTTTAGGATTTTCTAGGTATAGTATCATGTTGTCTGCAGACAGTGACAGTTTTACTTCTTCTTTTCCAGTTTGGATACCTTCTATATCTTTTTCTTCTCTGAATGCCTTGGTTAGGACTTCCAAAACTGTTGAATAAAAGTGGCGAGAGTGGACATCCTTGTCTTGTTCCTGATCTTAGCAGAATTGCTTTCAGCTTTTCATTATTGAGAATGATGTTAGCTCTGAGTTTGCATTTTTGGCCTTTATTATGTTGAGGTAAGTTCCCTCTATGTGCATTTTCTGGAGAGTTTTTTTTTTTTTATCATAAATGGATGTTGAATTTTGTCAAAAGCTTTTTCTGCATCTGTTGAGATGATCATATGGTTTTTATTCTTCAGTTTGTTCATGGGGTGTATCACACGGATTGATTTGTGGTTATTGAAAAATCCTTGCATCCGTGGGATAAATCCCACTTGATCATGGTGTATGATCCTTTTAATGTATTGCTGGACTCAGTTCACTAGCATTGTGTTGAAGATTTTTGCATCTATATTCAACAGTGAAATTGGCCTATAATTTTCTTTTTTTGTGGTATCTTTGACAGGTTTTGGTATCATGGTGATGGTAGCCTCATAGAATGAGTTTGGGAATATTCCTTCCTCTGCAGTTTTTTGGAAGACTTTCTAAAGGAGAGGTGTTAACTCTTCTCCAAATGTTTGATAGAATTTGCCTGTGAAGCCATCGGGTCCTGGACATTTTTTAATCACTGTTTCAATTTCAGTACTTGTGATTGTTCTCTTCACATTTTCTATTTCTTCCTGGTTCAGTATTGGAAGGTTGCACCTTTCTAAGAATTTCTCCATTTCTTCTGGATTGTCCATTTTATTAGCATATAATTGCTTGTAACAGTCTCTCATGATGCTTTGTATTTTGTGGTGTCCATTGTACTTCTCCTTTTCCATTTCTAAATTTATTGGTTTGAGCCCTCTCCCTTTTTTTCTTGATGAGTCTGGCTAAAGGTTTATCAGTTTTGATTAGCTTTTCAAAGAACCAGCTATTAGTTTTATTGATCTTTGCTATTGTTTTCTTCATCTCTATTTCATGTATTTCTGCTCGATCTTTATGATTTCGTTCCTTCTACTAATTTTGGGTTTTGTTTGTTCTTATTTCTCTAGTTGTTTTAGGTGTAAGGTTAGATTGTTTATTTGAGATTTTTCTTATTTCCTGAGGTAAGATTGTATTGCTATAAACTTTCCACTTAGAACTGCTTTTGCCACATCCCATAGGTTTTGGATCATCATGTTTTTGTTTTCATTTGTCTTTAGGTACTTTTTTATTTCCTCTTTGATTTCTTCAGTTACCCATTTTTTTTGGGTAACGTATTATTTAGCTTCCACATGTTTGTGTTTTATAAAGTTTTTTTCCTGCAGTTGATTTCTAATCTCATAGCATTGTGGTTGAAAAAGATATTTGATATGACTTCAATATTCTTAAATTTCCTCAGGCTTGATTTGTGGCCCAGATGTGATCAATCGTGGAGAATTTTCCATGTGCACTTGAGAAGAAAGGGTATTTTGCTGCTTTGGGGTGGAATGCGCTATAAATATCAGTTAAGTCTAGCTGGGCTAATGTGTCATTTAAGGCTTGTGTTTCTTTATTCATTTTCTGTCCAGATGATCTGTCCATTGATGAAAGTGGGATGTTAAAGTCCCCCACTATTAATGTGTTACTGTCAATTTCTCCTTTTATGGCTGTTAGCATTTGCCTTATATATTGAAGTGCTCCTATGTTGGGTGCATATATATTTACAATTGTTATATCTTCTTTCTGGATTGATCCCTTGATAATGTAGTGTCCTTCCTTGTCTCTTGTAACAGACTTTATTTTAAAGTTGATTTTGTCTGATGTTAGTATTGCTACTCCAGCTTTCTTTTGATTTCCATTTGCATGGAATAACTTTTTCCATCCCCTCACTTTCAGTCTGTATGTGTCCCTAGATCTGAAGTGGGTCTGTTGTAGACAGCATATATACAGGTCTTGTCTTTGTATTCCTTCAGCCAGTCTGTGTCTTTTGGTTGGAGCATTTAATTCATTTATATTTAAGGTAATTTGGTTGGAGCATTTAATCCATTTATATTTAAGGTAATTATTCATATGTATGTCCTTATTGCCACTTTGGTAATTGTTTTGGATTTGCTTTTGTAGGTTTTTTTTTCTTCCCTTCCTCTTTTGTTCACCTTCTCTTTTGATTTGATGACTGTCTTCAGTGTTGTGTATGGATTGCTTTTGTGTGTGTGTGTGATTGTAGATTCTATTGTAGATTTTTGGTTTGCAATTCCCAAGAAGTTTTGATATACTAGTCTGTATATATACAAGATCATTTTAAGTTGCTGGTCTCTTAATTTCCAATGCATTTCCAATGTCTTGCATTTGTACTCTCCTGTTCTCATGATTGCTGGTTTTGATATTATATTTAAATGTGGATGATTTCCTACCTTTACTTTATGTTTGCCTTTACTGGTGAGCTTTTCCATTTGTAATTTTCATGTTTCTAGTTGTGGTCTTTTCTTTTCCACCTAGAGAAGTTACTTTAGCATTTGTTGTAAAGCTGGTTTGGTGATCCTCAATTCTCTTAGCTTTTGCTTGTCTGTAAAGCTTTTGATTTCTCTATTAAATCTGAATGAGAGCCTTGCTGGGTAGAGTATTCTTGGTTGTAGGTTTTTCCCTTTCATCACTTTAGATATATTGTGCCACTCCCTTCTGGCCTGCTGAGTTTCTGCTGAAAAAATCAGCTGATAACCTTATGGGGATTCTCTTGTGTGTTATTTTTGCTTTTCTCTTCTTGTTGCTTTTAATATTTTCTCTTTGTCTTTAATTTTTGTCAATTTGATATGTGTCTCAGAATGTTCCTCCTTGGGTTTATCCTGTATGGGACTCTCTGTGCTTACTGGATTCGAGTGTTTCCTTTCCTATGTTAGGGTAGTTTTCAGCTAGTGTCTCTTCAAATATTTTCTCAGGCCCTTTATTTCTCTCTTCTCCTTCTGTGAACCCTGTAATGTGAATGTTGGTGTATTTAATGTAGTCCTAGAGGTCTCTTGGACTGTCCTCATTTCTTTTCATTCTTTTTTCTTTATTCTGTTGTGCGGCACTGATTTCCACCATTCTGTCTTCCAGCTCTCTTATTTATTCTTCTGCCTCATTTATTCTGCTGTTGATTCCATCTAGTGTATTTTTCATTTCAGTTACTGTATTGTTCATCTCTGTTAGTTCTTTAAAGCTTCTAGCTCTTTGTTCAGCATTTCTTGTCTCTTCTCAGTCTATGCCTCCATTCTTTTTCTGAGTTCTTGGATCATCTTTACTGGCATTACTCTGAATTCTTTTTCAGGCAGATTACCTATCTCTACTTAGCATTATTCTGTGGTTTTATCTTGTTCCTTCATCTAGAACATATTTTTCTGCCATCTCATTTTCTCTAACTTTCTGTGTTTGTGAGCTCCATTCTGCAGGATTTCTACCCCCCTTTTTTTATCTTACCTCATGATAGGAATTTTTTGAAATTGTACAAATTCTAATTCATAGCTTGGGATACACTCTGCATTGTTTATGAATTTTTCTAAGGTCATCTCCCTAAACCCTACAGAAAATCTTTTTTTCTAATTCAGAAATATTTCATCTCATAATCTGTACAGTCAGTCAAAAGTTCTTCGAAAGAATTAAACTGGCACATATGCTAGCTTTTTATTCTGGGTGGATTTGTTTTTTTTTTTTTTGTGGTACGCGGGCCTCTCACTGTTGTGGCCTCTCCCATTGCAGAGCACAGGCTCCGGACGCGCAGGCTCAGCGGCCATGGCTTATGGGCCCAGCCACTCCACGGCATGTGGGATCTTCCCGGACTGGGGCACGAACCCATGTCCCCTGCATCGGCAGGCAGACTCTCAACCACTGCGCCACCAGGGAAGCCCCTATTCTGGGTGTTTTGACAAGCACATATTACTACAGTTACCCTTAGTTAGTTGAACAATACTAACCACTATAGCAAACTGTATCCTCCTGTTGACCTACCAGTAGTGAGAAGAAAGAAACTTTCTGTCAACCAAAGTTAATGTCTTCAGTCATTCTGGAAAATAATATTTGATTCCTTCTTCTGTTAGGCTGAATTGAATACAAGTTATTTTAATTGTTCATTTATATGAACCCATTGTTTCCAATATAATTTGGCCCTTAAGTGGATTAGACATTTGTTGTATTTTGATCAACATATAAGTGTTCAGAACATATTAGCATCTTAATCAAAGTTGAGGAGAGAATAATTAAAAAGAAAACTTCAGAACTGATTTTTATGAGAAGTTTCTGACCTGTATTATTTTCCATTCCACACTCTTAATCTAATATAATCCTGATTGAAAAAAACTATATCATTTTCACATTTCTGGAGATGAACTACACCAAAATCAAACAAATGTTCATGGGAAAGTCTAATGTTTGTTTTCTTCCACCAAATAAAGTCATTCACATTTTGTCAGTGATCTCTTTTTCACTTTTGGGTTTACATTTCATTTTTCAACAAGCTTCTTTATGTGTCAGTCAGTGGAACATTAACATGTGGAAGTGAATTTCAATAACTGCTAACCTTCTTAAATAAGAAAGATGATACATTTTAAGGAAATAAATTTTAAAAATTATTTTGAATTTCTTATCACTTTATGGAATATAATATTAAAGGATTATTTTTGAATGATTTACCACCAACAAAAATGTTATATGTTCTTGAATATTTGTTATTCATTTAATGCTAATTAGATGAGTAATGCTCCCTCTGTATTCATTGGGTATATTACAGATCTTTTAAAGTTAACTCTCACTTTCTACTATTCTAGTAATTTAACCATGAATCAATCCATACATTCTTTTATTTGCCAAAACAGCATAGCTCTTTCCATCCAATGAAAGAAGACTAGCTTCATTTATATATCTTACCACTGGATTTCATTGATCATAATTATTTTTTTATGACTAAATTCAAAATCATTTCTTAGTTTTCCACATTTATTTTGTGGTCATTTGGAATTTCTCAAGCAATGTGACATCCAAGTGTATCATTGATCCTGTGGGAAACCATCTTCAATTTTCTTAAAATATAAACCTAGTACATTTAAATAAGAGCGATATGGACTGTAAAACTTGAGCTTGCCTTTATAACTAAATATTCTCTCTCTGTGGTTACTAAAACCAGGTGGTATCCATTCTCAGAACTTAGTACTTTCTCTTTTCTCCTTCAGCAACATGTCTAAATGTTGTATCACCACATTTTATTGTGTTTACTCCATAAGCTACCAGTACAGTGAAGATGACAGGCATACACAAGGAAGAGGAAAACAAAAGAAATCTCTAATCACCTGGATATTTAAGGCAAAAAGGAAGTTGTGGTTAAGTATGTTTTTTTATAATTATCAATTCCCACAGAGTCCCTGATGCCTCAGCTTACTGATGACCATCATTTACATTCTATTACTCATTCGGATTTCCCATTGGGGTAATTCACATTAGGGTTACTGAAAGACCCTCTTGTCCGTATCTCCAAGAGTTCTGTGGTTAGAGCATATCATGAATCTCTCTCTCCACTGATTACTCCCTTTACAGTCTAGGTTGGAAATTTTTTGAAACTTGAGAATGTTTCATTCCACAAACCACAACTGTCATTAAGTAGAATAAATAGGAACCAGAAAATCAAGCACTGGGATTTTCTTGAACGTGTCTCAGAGTCTGGTTCTTAATATACTTGTCAGTTTCTTTTAATTTTCTGGACCTTAATAACTTGAAACTCATATACCAGTGAGAATATTAGCAGCATGAAGAAATGTTGACTGTGATAAGGTAACTGAGTAGCTGGAGCCTCTTTTGTGTAAGAGTATTGTATTCCTTATGATCACCCTGATTATCAATGTAATTGGCTTATGTAGTTATCCTGTAGTATATAAAAAGTCAGAATTCTGTTCTATATCTCCATCTTCTGTAGTTGTTGGAGAGAAATGTACTATAAGCTCAAGTTTCAAATCTTCAATTTGAGAACTGTTACATATTATTTTTAGTTTGAGCTACAGTTCATATTACCTTAAACAATATTCTTTAAGGATATAAGAGGTTTGAGGGACTGCTGGAATGTCTTCCTTGAAACCCTGAAACTTTCTCTATTTCTCTCTCTCTGAAACAAAATCCTTTATCACATTTTCCCAATTAATTATAAAAGTTAAAAATTAAATCTTACTTTTGTCCCCCACATTAATCCTAAGTAGATCAGTTATTTTGTCCATATTAATGGAAGCATAGCACTAGTGAGATTTAATTTCAAACTTTTGTAATTATAGCTAAAATTAAATTTTACCATGGATGAATTGTCCACGTCCTAGATGAAAGCCGACTAGGAGGATTAGCAACTGGACCTCCAGGATGACTTATGTTATCTCTGATAATTAATTAAAATCAATGTGTAGAGGTCTATATTTGGAAATTTAAGGAGTTTCCAAGCAGGGATTTTTCAAATTCCCTTACAAGTTTGGTGTAAGGGGTACAAGAGGGAGTAGTAGTACTTTGAGGAAACTCCAAAAGATCATAAAGTAGTATGGTGAACCTTTGGTCCTTATTCTGCTTACTGAATTACATAGAATTAAGTGCTCTTTCTGATGTACTGGAGAAATCTCATAAAGTTGACAAAAATGATTTTTACTGCCCTGAAGTCTAAACAGTTGAGATGCCACTATTGGGAGTAAGAAGATTGGATAATTTGTCCTTAAATTTGAGCCTGTATAGAGAAATATAGGAAAATGGGGAGGATCCTCATTAACCTTGAAGAATCTAAGTGAAGAAAAATACAAAAACAAATTTCTGGTTAAATCTTAAAACATAAATGTTTTAATTCTAATGCCAAAGTAGAGAAAGGTGAAATGTAGTTAGAGTGTAGACACCTACTAGCAAAACAGGTTATTATATTAAAAGCAATGCCCAGAGAAAGTTTTTGAAACATTCAAAGAAAAAGGTCTTATAAATTTCCAAATTAGTAATCAGAGCAAACATTAACAAGTCCAGTCACCTAAGCAACTGAAAGTTTTCCTGGGTTTTTTGCTTTTTTATAAAAGCCATACCAGATCTCAGTGCTTTATATAAAAGTGTCACACCATTAATAAGTCCAGCAGGGCATCTGTTTCCTTTTCCCTGGCAGCCCTATGTTTCCAAGTGCAAGGTTGTACTTAGAACAGCAGCTTCCCCTTTTACAGCCAGTTCTGACATGTGCATATGTGTGTCTCCCTTTCAGTGATAGCACCTGTAATGTGGATGGAAGTACTTTCTTGCCTTTCTCCTCAACATCTGTGTAGTCTTGTAGGATACACTCATCCTGATTGTATCTTAAGAGACAATATCTTTGACACTCCTAATGAGAAATTGAGTGTGTTTTTTCTATAAATTAAATAGACTATGAATGACAAAAAGTGTAAGATTTATGCTTCACCTATAATCTCATAGCAGTTGTGTTTGTGTGGGAAAGGGATAGAAAAAACCTTTATTTTGCTTATTCTATCCTAATACATATTTACTGTAGATTTGATGGATTTCTTTCCTTCACCTCCTTCCTTAATATTTTCTTTATGTTTAGCTCTGATCGTTTGAGTTTTCAGAGGGGGTTCAGCCACCCTCTACTACCAACCAGGCTAGCCTTGAATTTAACTTGAAAAATAGGTAAAATGTTACACATGCTACTTGTAAGCCCAGTCTTCTGTTAATCTGGCCTACATTAGGAAGCTTGTCCTGCACTCTTTTGCCTGAGCTTGTGCTCATGATGTCCACGCTCTTCTTTTTCTCCCGGTCCTATGACAGTTGTAGCCTCAGCCCACTCCATGCACTGCAGTCTTCTCTGCATTCATAGCATTTTACGCCCTGGTTCTTCAAATAGAAACTTTATTTTGAATTGCTCTGCGGCCTTTCTTGTGCTGTTGAATTAATATGTGATGTTGGCATTTTACAAAGATTTCAAAGTACATTTAGTTCATCTGTATAACTAGACTATATTGTGCACAAAATGCATTTTTGTCTCCTTCCCATCTTTCGCCTTCTCACCTGATGCACTAAGATAGTATCTTGACTGAAATAGTTGTTCAGTACATTTTTTAACAATATCTAATTTTTATTTATTTTTATTTTTTTAACATCTTTATTGAAGTACAATTGCTTTACACTGGTGTGTTAGTTTCTGCTTTATAACAAAGTGAAACAGTTATACATATACATATGTTCCCATATCTCTTCCCTCTTGCTTCTCCCTCCCTCCCATCCTCCCTATCCCACCCCTCTAGGTGGTCACAAACGACCTAGCTGATCTCCCTATGCTATGCAGCTGCTTCCCACTAGCTATTTTAGGTTTCGTATTGTATATATGTCCATGCCACTCTCTCACTTTGTCACACCTTACCCTTCCCCCTCCCCATATCCTCAACTCCATGCTGTAGTAGGTCTGTGTCTTTATTTGCGTCTTACCCCTAGGTTCTTCATGACCTTTTTTTTCCCTTAGATTCCATATATATGTGTTAGCATACAGTATTTGTTTTCCTCTTTCTGACTTACTTCACTCTATATTGCAGACTCTAGGTCTATCCACCTCACTACAAATAACTCAATTTCGTTTCTTTTTATGGCTGAGTAATATTCCATTGTATATATGTGTCACATCTTCTTTATCCATTCATCTGTTGATGGACACTTAGGTTGTTTCCATGTCCTGGCTATTGTAAATAAAGCTGCAATGAACATTTTGGTACATGACTCTTTTTGAATTATGGTTTTCTCAGGGTATATGCCCAGTAGTGGGATTGCTGGGTCATATGGTAGTTCTATTTGTAGTTTTTTAAGGAAATTTCATACTGTTCTCCATAGTGGCTGTATCAATTTACATTCCCCGCAACAGTGCAACAGGGTTTCCTTTTCTCCACACCCTCTCCAGCATTTATTGTTTCTAGATTTTTTGATGACGGCCATTCTGACCAGTGTGAGATGATATCTCATTGTAGTTTTGATTTGCAGTTCTCTAATGATTAATGATGTTGAGCATTCTTTCATGTGTTTGTTACCAATCTGTATATATTCTTTGGAGAAATGTCTATTTAGGTCTTCTACCCATTTTTGGATTGGGTTGTTTGTTTTTTTGTTATTGAGCTGCATGAGCTGCTTGTAAATTTTAGAGATTAATCCTTTGTCAGTTGCTTCATTTGCAAATGTTCTCCCATTCTGAGGGTTGTCTTTTTGTCTTGTTTATGGTTTCCTTTGCTGTGTAAAAGCTTTTAAGTTTCATTAGGTCCCATTTGTTTATTTTTGTTTTTATTTCCATTTCTCTAGGAGGTGGGTTAAAAAGAATCTTGCTGTGATTTATGTCATAGAGTGTTCTGCCTATGTTTTCCTCTAAGACTTTGATAGTGTCTGGCCTTACATTTAGGTCTTTAATCCATTTTGAGCTTATTTTTGTGTATGGTGTTAAGGAGTGATCTAATTTCATACTTTTACATGTACCTGTCCAGGTTTCCCAGCACCACTTATTGAAGAGGCTGTCTTTTCTCCACTGTATATTCTTGCCTCCTTTATCAAAGATAAGGTGACCATATGTGTGTGGGTTTATCTCTGGGCTTTCTATCCTGTTCCATTGATCTATCTTTCTGTTTTTGTGCCAGTACCATACTGTCTTGATTACTGTAGCTTTGTATTATAGTCTGAAGTCAGGGAGCCTGATACCTCCAGCTCCGTTTCTCGTTCTCAAAATTGCTTTGGCTATTCGGGGTCTTTTGTGTTTCCATACAAATTGTGAAAGTTTTTGTTCTAGTTCTGTGAAAAATGCCAGTGGTAGTTTGATAGGGATTGCATTGACTCTGTAGATTGCTTTGGGTAGTAGAGTCATTTCCAATCCAAGAACATGGTATGTCTCTCCATCTAGTTGTATCATCTTTAATTTCTTTCATCAGTGTCTTATAATTTTCTGCATACAGATATTTTGTCTCCTTAGGTAGGTTTATTCCTAAATATTTTATTCTTTTTGTTGCAGTGGTAAATGGGAGTGTTTTCTTAATTTCACATTCAGATTTTTCATCATTAGTCTATAAGAATGCCAGAGATTTCTGTGCATTAATTTTGTGTCCTGCTACCTTACCAAATTCATTGATTAGCTCTAGTACTTTTCTGGTAGCATCTTTAGGATTCTCTATGTATAGTATCTGCAAACAGTGACAGCTTTACTTCTTCATTTCCAATTTGGATTCCTTTTATTTCCTTTTCTTCTCTGATTGCTGTGGCTAAAATTCCTAAACTATGTTAAATAAGAGTGGTGAGAGTGGGCAACCTTGTCTTGTTCCTGATCTTAGTGGAAATGGTTTCAGTTTTTCACCATTGAGGATGATATTGGCTGTGGGTTTGTCATATATGGCCTTTATTATGTTGAGGAAAGTTCCCTCTGTCCCTACTTTCTGCAGGGTTTTTATCATAAGTGGGTGTTGAATTTTGTCGAAAGCTTTCTCTGCATCTATTGAGATGATCATATGGTTTTTCTCCTTCAGTTTGTTAATATGTTGTATCACGTTGATTGATTTGCGTATATTGAAGAATCCTTGACTTCATGGAATAAACCCCACTTGATCATGGTGTATGATCCCTTTAATGTGCTGTTGGATTCTGTTTGCTAGTATTTTGTTGAGGAGTTTTGCATCTATGTTCATCAGTGATATTGGCCTGTAGTTTTCTTTGTGACACCTTTGTCAGGTTTTGGTATCAGGATGATGGTGGCCTCGTAGAATGAGTTTGGGAGTGTTCCTGCCTCTGCTATATTTTGGAAGAGTGTGAGAAGGATAGGTGTTAGCTCGTCTCTAAATGTTTGATAGAATTCACCTGTGAAGCCATCTGGTCCTGGGCTTTTGTTTGTTGGAAGATTTTTTTTTTTTAAATTTTGTGTTATGTGGGCCTGTCACTGCTGTACTCTCCCCCGCTGTGGATGCGCAGGGTCAGCGGCCATGGCTCACGGGCCCAGCCACTCAGCGGCATGCGAGATCCTTCCGGACTGGGGCACGAACCCACGTCCCCTGCATCGGCAGGCGGACTCACAACCACTGTGCCACCAGGGAAGCCCCTGGAAGATTTTTAATCACAGTTTCCATTTCAGTGCTTGTGATTGGTCTGTTCATATTTTCTATTTCTTCCTGGTTCAGTATTGGCACGTTGTGCATTTCTAAGAATTTGTCCATTTCTTCCAGGTTGTTCATTTTATTAGCATAGTGTTCCTTGTAGTAATCTCCATGATCCTTTGTATTTCTGCAGTGTCAGTTGTTACTTCTCCTTTTTCATTTCTAATTCTATTGATTTGAGTCGTCTCCCTTTTTTTCTTGATGAGTTTGGCAAATGGTTTATCAATTTTGTTTATCTTCTCAAAGAACCAGCTTTTAGTTTTATTGATCTTTGCTATCATTTCCTTCATTTCTTTTTCATTTTTTTTTTTTGATCTGGTCTTTATGATTTCTTTCCTTCTGCTAACTTTGGGATTTTCTTGTTCTTCTTTCTCTAATTGCTTTAGGTGCAAGGTTAGGTTGTTTATTTGAGATGTGTCCTGTTTCTTAAGGTAGGATTGTATTGCTAAAAGCTTCCCTCTTAGAAGTGCTTTTGCTACATCCCATAGGTATTGGGTCGTCGTGTCACCATTGTCATTTGTTTCTAGCTGTTTTTTGATTTCCTCTTTGATTTCTTCAGTGATCACTTCGTTATTAAGTAGTGTATTGTTTAGCCTCCATGTGTGTGTATTTTTTACAGATCTTTTCCTGTAATTGATATCTATACTTATAGTGTTGAGGTCGGAAAAGATACTTGATATGATTTCAATTTTCTTAAACTTACCAAGGCTAGATTTGTGACCCAAGATATGATCTATCCTGGAGAATGTTCCATGAGCCCTTGAGAAAAATGTGTATTCTGTTGTTTTTGGATGGAATGTCCTATAAATATCAATTAAGCCAATCTTGTTTAATGTATCATTTAAACTTGTGTTTTCTTATTTATTTTCATTTTGGATGATCTGTCCATTGGTGAAAGCGGGGTGTTAAAGTCCCCTACTCTGATTGTGTTACTGTCAATTTCCCCTTTTATGGCTGTTAGTATTTGCCTTGTGTATTGAGGTGCTCCTGTGTTTGGGTGCATAAATATTTACAATTGTTGTATCTTCTTCTTGGATTGATCCCTTGATCATTATGTAGTGTCCTTCTTTGTCTCTTGTAATAGTCTTTATTTTAAAGTCTGTTTTGTCTGATATGAGAATTGCTACTCCAGCTTTCTTCTGATTTCCATTTGCATGGAATATCTTTTTCCATCCCCTCACTTTCAGTCTGTATGTGTCCCTAGGTCTAAAGTGCGTCTCTTGTAGACAGCATATATACGGGTCTCGTTTTTGTATCCATTCAGCCAGTCTGTGTCTTTTGGTGGGAGCGTTTAATGCATTTACATCTAAGGTAATTATTGATATGTATGTTCCTATTCCCATTTTCTTAATTGTTTTGGGTTTGTTATTGTAGGTCTTTTCCTTCTCTTGTGTTTCTTGCCTAGAGAAGTTCCTTTAGCATTTGTTGTAAAGCTGGTTTGGTGTTGCTGAACTCTCTCAGCTTTTGCTTGTCTGTAAAGATTTTAGTTTCTCCATCAAATCTGAATGAGATCCTTGCTGGGTAGAGTAATCTTGGTTGCAGGTTTTTCTCCTTCATCACTTTCAATATGTCCTGCCATTCCCTTCTGGCTTGTAGAGTTTCTGCTGAAAGATCAGCTGTTAACCTTATGGGGATTCCCTTGTGTGTTATTTGTTGTTTTTCCGTTCCTGCTTTTAATATGTTTTCTTTATCCTTAATATTTGATAGTTTGATTAATATGCATCTTGCCGTGTTTCTCCTTGGGTTTTTCCTGTATGGGACTCTCTGTGCTTCCTGGACTTGATTAACTATTTCCTTTCCCATATTAGGGAAGTTTGCAACTATAATCTCTTCAAATATTTTCTCAGTCCCTTTCTTTTTCTCTTCTTCTTCTGGGACCCCTGTGATTCGAATATTGGTGTGTTTAATGTTGTCCCAGAGGTCTCTGAGACTGTCCTCAGTTCTTTGCATTCTTTTTTGTTTATTCTGTTCTGCAGTAGTTATTTCCACTATTTTATCTTCCAGGTCACTTATCCGTTCTTCTGCCTCAGTTATTCTGCTATTGATCCCATCTAGAGTATTTTTCATTTCATTTATTGTGTTGTTCATCATTGTTTGTTTCATCTTTAGTTCTTCTAGGTCCTTGTTAACTGATTCTTGCATTTTGTCTATTCTATTTCCAAGATTTTGGATCATCTTTACTATCATTATTCTGAATTCTTTTTCAGGTAGACTGCCTATTTTCTCTTCATTTGTTAGGTCTGGTGGGTTTTTATCTTGCTCCTTCATCTGCTGTGTGTTTTTCTGTTTTCATTTTGTTCATCTTACTGTGTTTGGGGTCTCTTTTTTGCAGGCTGCAGGTTCGTAGTTCCCGTTGTTTTTGGTGTCTGTCCCCAGTGGCTAAGGTTGGTTCAGTGGGCTGTGTAGGCTTCCTGGTGGAGGGGATTGGTGCCTGTGTTCTGGTGGATGAGGCTGGATCTTGTCTTTCTGGTGGGCAGGTCCACGTCTGGTAGTGTGTTTTGGGGTGTCTGTGGACTTATTATGATTTTAGGCAGCCTCTCTGCTAATGGGAGGGGCTGTGATCCTTTCTTGCTAGTTGTTTGGCACAGGGTGTCTAGCACTGTAGCTTGCTGGTCGTTGAGTGAAGCTGGGTCTTGGTGTTGAGGTGGAGATCTCTGGGAGATTTTCATCGTTTGATATTATGTGGAGCTGGGAGGTCTCTTGTGGACCAGTGTCCTGAAGTTGGCTCTCCCCCCTCAGTGGCACAGCTCTGATGCCTGGCTGGAGGACAAAGAGCCTTTCATCCACACAGCTCAGAATAAAAAGGGGAAAAAAATAGAAAAAAAAGAATAAAATAAAATAAAGTAAGATAAAATAAAATAAAATAATTAAAATAAAAAATAATTTTCAAGGAAAAAATTTTAAAAGGTTAAAAAAAAAAAACGGATGGACAGAACCCTAGGACAAATGTTGAAAGCAAAGCTATACAGACAAAATCTCACACAGAAGCATACACATACACACTCACAAAAAGAGGAAAAAGGGAAAAAATAATATATCTCGCTCCCAAAGTCCACCTCCTCATTTGGGGATGATTCCTTGTCTATTCAGGTATTCCACAGATGCAGGGTACATCAAGTTGATTGTGGAGATTTAATCCGCTACTCTTGAGGCTGCTGGGAGAGATTACCCTTTCTCTTCTTTGTTTGCACAGCTCCCGGGGTTCAGCTTTGGATTCGGCCCGGCCTCTGCGTGTCGGTCGCCTGAGGACGTCTGTTCTTCGCTCAGATAGGACGGGGTTAAAGGAGCCGCTGATTCGGGGGCTCTGGCTCACTCAGGCCGGGAGGAGGGAGGGGCACGGAGTGCGGGGGGAGGGGCTGCGGCGGCAGAGGCCGGCGTGACGTTGCACCCGCTTGAGGCGCGTGTGCGTTCTCCTGGGGAAGTTGTCCCTGGATCCCGGGACCCTGGCAGTGGCGGGCTGCACAGGCTCCCGGAGGGGGCGGTGTGGATAGTGACCTGTGCTCGCACACAGGCTTCTTGGTGGCTGCAGCACCCTTACCGTCTCATGCCCGTCTCTGGGGTCCGCGCTGATAGCCGCAGCTGCACCCGTCTCTGGAGCTCCTTTAAGCGGTGCTGTTAATCCCCTCTCCTCGCACACCAGGAAACAAAGAGGGAAGAAAAAGTCTCTTGACTCTCTGGCAGGTCCAGACTTTTCCCCGGACTCCCTCCCGGCTAGCCGTGGTGCACTAACCCCTTCAGGCTGTGTTCACGCTGCCAACCCCAGTCCTGACCGAAGGCCGAGCTTCAGCTCCCAGCCCCCGCCCTTCCCGGCGGGTAAGCAGACAAGCCTCTTGGGCTGGTGAGTGCCGGTCGGCACCGGTCCTCTGTGTGGGAATCTCTCCGCTTTGTCCTCCGCACCCCTGTTGTTGTGCTCTCCCCCATGGCGCCGAAGCCACCCCCCTGCCTCCGCCACCCGCAGTCTCCGCCCGCGAAGGGGCTTCCTAGTGTGTGGAAACCTTTCCACCTTCATAGCTCCCTCCCACTGGTGCAGGTCCCGTGCCTATTCTTTTGTCTCTGTTTTTTCTTTTTTTCTTTTGCCCTACCCAGGTACGTGGGGAGTTTCTTGCCTTTTGGGAGGTCTGAGGTCTTCTGCCAGCGTTCAGTAGGTGTTCTATAGGAGCAGTTCCACGTGTAGATGTATTTCTGATGTATCTGTGGGGAGGAACATGATCTCCGCGTCTTACTCTTCCGCCATCTTCTCAAATCCTCTGTAATTTTTAAATGAATGAAATTCAGTAAATCAGAACTTCAAGACATTAAGATGGACAGTGCTCTTTCATCTGAACTTGAACTTCCCTGTTCTCTCTTACGGAGCAGTCTTTGGTACCCAGATGTCTAAATGCTGAGCAATGAGGTCCAAAATTGATGTTGAATTCTTCTCTCTGCTAGTGTTGGAGGGTCTCCTGCAGAGGCGGGGGGTGGCTGTGTCTCACCGTGAGGACAAGGACACTGGCAGCAGAAGTTCTGGGAAGTACTCCTTGGCGTGAGCCCTCCCAGAGACTGCTCAATACATTTTTGTTAATGCACATTTTGGTTGCCACTTCTAAGTAGAGAGATCAAATCTAATTCCTCTTTTATAATGGCTTAGATGTTTTTAATAATTTGATCAGAACTAGCAGATATGTGACCAAGGAGAATTGAAGGAATGAAAGTTGAAAATATATTCTGTTGTGGAGCACTAACTGAGTTGGTGTCTGCTGCTATTTTGTCTGAGTGGATGATGATTCAGTGATCATCTGTCATTCCGGGAAAATAGGTTCACTCATTTTGTCCTAGAGTGTAGTAATAACATAATAGCTTCAATAACATTTTTTTTTCCAAAGGGGAAGCAACATGTTAAAAGCCAAATTCACAGTGGAGAGACCATGGCCTTCCATAATTATCATCATCTACAATATGATCTAAATTATCAATGTTGCCACTATTAGGCCACTAATAATCAACAGTTCATAGTCACAAATTTCCTTTGACAGAACCGCATGTTGGACATCTGTTACAACTGCACGCCATTGCTTCTGCATATTTATATTAACCTCCTTATTGACCTAATATCTGTCTTCTGCTTCCAGACACAACATAAGGAGGTACTCCGAACTCCGTTCTGAGAGCTGCAGGGCTCACCACCATGTTAGGCAGCAGTGTATGTCCTAAGAACCTATGCCCATCAGCCAGTTGAATCTCATGTTAGATTTTACGCCACATAGCTAGAATTTCACTCAAAAGTTATCGATTGCATTAGAAAGGTTACTTTGCCCCTTCTGACTCTAGCAGAAGCAGTAATCTAGAACACTCTGGAAAGGCTATGAATTGATAGCCCCTGAGCTTAACAGTTGGAAATAACAAAGGACAGCCTGGCTGTTATGACAGTGTCCAACACTGAAAGTCCACAGGTTCTCTGTCTGTACGGTTTTACTTAGAGCACACATCTTCCTTTTCAGTCATAAGAGAGCATTGACTTTATGCTTGTCTTTGACTCTACAAGCCCCTTGGTCATACTAACCAGTAAAATACACACCCCCAAATGCTTCTTTTAGGTTTTTCTCTACCCTTTCCAGAGGTTTCTAAATGCTCTTAGATTGGAACTGACTCTACCATGAAGCTTTCATTTATTTTTTAAACTTTAACTCTTCTGCTTTTGTCAGCAGAAAGGGAATGTGATATCTGTATTTTAAAAAGTGACCTATGGAATTTTCTTTTATTTTAGGTATCTGAATAAAATTCCTGAGTGGGATTATCATTTTTATCATTGTCTTAGTATATGACCACTCTCTTACGTTTGCCTAGAAATGCATATAATAAACAATAACTTTCTGTGCTAACGCTATTATTTCTTCTTTTAACCTATTGAACATTCCCTGTATGCCAGAAGAAAGTTCACTATCTCTCAGTTTTTCCCACCCTTCTCAGTTATTCAGATTGTATCACAACTGTAGACTATGTTTATGTCCTTACACCTGAGACTCTCTCTCCTACACATTTCCCAGGCTGCTTTGTCCTTTATAAGAGTCCCAATGTGTCCCAGATAATGGAAGGAAAACGGTTGGGAGGACGGGGGTAAAACCTCCAGACGAAATGTGCAAAGAACTGATTTTCATGGTTTAATGCAGTTGTCTACACTATGCATCCCTAAGACGTATCACAGCTTTGGCATGAGGTCAGAAATGGGATGACACAGAGAAATATCATAAGCCTCCAAATAGAGATAAGAAATACATGGCAGTCATTACCACCCTCCATTCTGCACCAATAATTTTCACTCTTGTTCAGAGAGCTACTGGGAAAAGAAACATCGACTTTGTGGCAGGAAGGTGAGCACCATATGTAGGACATTCTTCTGAGTTAAATAAGGTGGGAAGGATGGGGTTATATCTAAAGGAGACAATAAGCCTCTCTTGGTGAGATAATGTAATCAGTTTTTCTAATCATAGGAATTTGGGCAGAGGTAGGTGTAAAATGTTTAGTAAGAGAAGAATTTGCTAAATTGTATGGCCTTTTAGAAGGGGAAAGTTTAATAATAAAAGGAGTGCTAACTTAAAAGCACCTCTATTAGTATAGTTTATGAAGTAAGATATCACCTGACATGAAGAATTTCTTGGATTCCATTAGGCATATAATAATCACTCCTTTTGATACTCTCCTATGGGAGAGGGGCTAGGGACAGTTAAAAAATACACATGTAGTATGAAAATCACGCCACAACTTTAGGAGGTGGGTGCCCCATTTTGAAGAGGAGGAAAATTAAACGTGGGGATGTTAGGTAATTCATTTAAGGTCACAGAGCTAGTAAGGTGGTGGAGTAAGTAAGTTTCCCCTGTCACCAATGCTTTCCATTGAACTAATGCAATCACATCTTGTGATTTAAAGCCAGCTAATGGCTGTTTGTTTTCACTTTAACTAGGGCATTAACATGTTTTACATGATTCTTTTGGATTAAAATCGTGTAGATGAAACAATATGCTTGCTTTGGTGCTGGCATGGCATTAGAAGATCTTTTATTTCCTCTGCACAGTCTAGGAAGTGTTAAGAGAAGGGAAGATATTTTCCCACGCACTGTGTTATTAGGTGCACTGTCTTTGGAGACCAATAAAATTTTTTTGTTTTCTCCAGAGAAGACACAATGATGCAGGATTTTCAGTTTGAACAATCCACACACAAAAGAAACAACAGTGGTTTCCATCTGTGTTAACTAGATGACAAACAACAAGAATCATTGGAAGCCAGGTACTTCCAGGTTTAAATCACTAGAAAAGTAAGATTCTGTCATGTCTTGATAAAGTGTGTCTTTAAAAATAACAAATGCAGTAGCCTCTGAAGAGAATTATATTAGAGGAAGCTCAAAGAGATAGGATCTAATACAAAGCCTAAAACACTGAACCAGGAATGTACCTTGTGTAGGTTGACAAATACACTAAAAGTTGACACTTTGTTTTATTTGCTCACCCTATGTGAGAGTATATATGCATCTCAGTTGTATGGGTTTAGCTGAGTTTTTATCCTTTTTAATTTTGTCCCAGTATTCTCTCTAGATGAATAAATTATGTGTGTGTGTGTGTGTGTGTGTGTGTGTGTGTGTATCCCTAAGGGACCTGGGGGTACACACAGCTTTCAGTGATAGATTTAAATGGCCATGAATTTACATTGACCTTACCATGTCCCTGTTTATCCTGAAGTGCACATACCATTTTCCCCCTTTGGTGCCTTGATTAATGACTCTTTCTTCTTTTCTGTAGTTTCTCTTTTTTTTTAACTTCCCTGTTGATTGCTATGTTTCAATTGAAAGCAAAGTGTCACCCTAGAGTTGGGGGTCACTTCCTGTTGGTCTTAGTTACTTGGAATTGCCAGCCCCATGGGTTTAGCTTTTACAGTGCTACAAATATTTCATCTGGTGATGTAGTCCATGTGACTGGGCCACATTGTCTATTATTTTAGATTGAGTGGCCCATGTTTCCTTTTTTGTACGGCACTTGAGTAACATTGTGACTGCTGACCCTAAAGAAAATGAGATGTGTCTCCCACAAGACAAGAACTGAGCAGGAAAACTTCTAAATAATATTTAAATAGAAGTCAGTGCACTAACTCTGGCTTGTAAATCTCCGCATGCTTTCTAAGTTCCCAAACTTAATTTTCCTGACATGCCCCCTGTGCCAGTTTCACTTGTGTTCAGTCCTGAAAACTATATGATCTTTAAGTACTCTGTCCCTTTTAAGCATTCAGGGGCACAGACCTAATTTTATCAGAGAGTTAACGCCTCTCTAAAAAATTACAGCTCAGAATGAGACTCTAGCCTGGCCAGATTCAAGTACTTGGTTGAAGCTGTTTTCCTCATGCATAACAGAAGCACCACATCCCTCAGGTAAAACTTGAGGTTTCTGGTATTTTTCATAATCGGATAAAATGAAAATGAACTGTAAATTCTTGTTCCTTGTATTATCAAATACAGCATTTGACGTAACTTGAGAATAACAAAGGTGGCCTGTACTTGGCTATGGAATGCCTCTCTCTATATATACCCCACCCCCAGCCCGCTATCCCTCCCCTCCATGGAATATGCAGTAAGAAAACAAATCTCCACTGCACAGTTTGTAACATTTTTTCCCATGATGCAGTCTATCATTATTTGGATGACTAAAAGCTTTAATTGTTTACTTTTGGGAGTCCCTGACACTCATGTCATTGCAAATACTGAAGAATTTTCTGGGAAAGGGTTTGAAACACTTCCAGTTAAAATCTTGACTTAATATCTCAAGAAGGAAAAAAAAAATAATGTTTCCACCACACATTTTATTAAACCCTTTAGGTCCTTTTACAAGAGAAGAAATACCAATTAACATATAATTTATCAGAGCAAAATATTATCCCATTTCAACCAGTACCCACTTCCTTGAAGTTTATTCAAGCATTAATAACCATTTAATGCAATTTAACTACACTGAGGTATCCATTACATTAATATAATATATCCATCAGGAAATTAGAGTTTTGTTTCCATGAATTTTGTATTACAAGAGGGTTTTTATAATTCTGCATTTTATGTTGCTTAATTTCAACTCCTCAGTCTGTTACAATGTGAGATGATCAAAATGTTCCTAATGTTAAAAGATTACAATTACTTGATTTATGGAGCCACAAGTCACAAATGATTTGTGTGTGTGTGTGTATGTGTGTGTGTGAGTGTATGTATACATATATATAGTTAACATATTTAAGAATTTAACCATTTAGATGTGCAGGATCATCAAATCTCATTAGGAATATAACAATGTGACTATGTTCTTAAGAACTGATCATTAACAGTGATCCTTTTAAAGCATATACATTGTGATGATGTCCATCTTACATTGTGATGATGTAACATCTTCGTGGTCTGGTGTCCTATACGGTGTTTTCAAGGATAAGTTATATTACCTATGTGGACAATTGTATCAGTAGATATACTCTCATGCTTTAGCTCAGGAAGTATCTGATCATGGAACTTTAGCTATGTTTCAATATGCAAGGAAACTGTAATCACATGACAGCATACGTTAGAATATTAGAAATTTGGGGGACTTCATAGGTCTTTCATTGGACATCTTTAAGTGCTTAGGGAGCTAAAAAAAACTTGATCACAGCAACTTGGCTACTTAGTGTCAGGATGAGAGCACAGGGCTCTGTGTCCAGGTTAAAGCATTCCCTACAAACTAGTGAGCTGTCATTTGGATCAGTAATAACATGTGCAAACAGCAATGGAACACACAAATTTGTCTTTGGAGTGCCTCTGCTTTCAGGTTCAGAGGATTGAGGGGATATTCCATCAGACTTCCTGGACCCTTTGCAACGTTTCTCCATAGCACAACAGCATAGAAACACACTACATTGTCAAGGGATCACCCTATCTCTGGGTAGAAAGGGTTGTGAACCCAGGTGAACCATATTTGTCCTTTCAAGTAAAATTTGAGTCTTTATCTGAGGATTTTTATTCTTTTTGCCTAATCATTATAACCTACTATTCACCTTTTCTATGATCATATAACATTAGCTTAAATGGTGTCTACAAAAAGAATTTGAAAGTAATTGTCTGGAAGGAAAAATAAAAGAGGGGGAGGGAAATCCTAGGAAAAATAAAAGGAGATGGGGGACTCCTAAAATCTTGCTAAGCGAGTTTCTGAGGTCATAATTTGGTTAACTCAAGAAAAATTTCCTGTTACTGAGGAGGTCATAAATGTTTACATGGAGAAAGTGAATATAAAGCCAGGCAGATATTCTACAAATTTCAGCACCAACCATATGAAACAATCCGATCAATCATCTGTTCTAAAGTTGAAACTTTAAGAAACAGAATAATTTCCTAAGTTTTCCTGCCTTCATTTCCTAATTGATTCAGTTCAGGAGGTTACTCATAAGCACTGTTCTGAGTGCTAAAAGGCAAACAAGTGTAAAAAAGATAAATGTATTTTCCCAGTGATTTTTAGCTAAGTCCATATGAATAAGTGTTATATGTCCTAAGCTATCTTTTCCTGTTCCATCTTTGTAATCTACATGCCTTGTAATGAAATAAAGTGACATCGTAAACATACGTTGTTGGGCTCTATTCATCTTACTGATCCAACAGTTAGGATGAGGTCCTTAAGGAGTAATGCCTCAGCAAGACTAGATCAATAGCTTTAAATTCAATGAGTAGGGCTTTCTTCCTAGAGGACAACACTAAGGACAGAAGAGAATGAAGGGAGGCAGCCAAAGTATTTGCTTCAGCAGAGAAATGGATCCTGGAATGGACTTCTGATAGAAGGTGACTCTAATCTGTTTTTGTCATTCTTTCCCTGTTGTTTCACATTTTCTTTCCTTGCTTTTTTTTTCTATTCTCATATCTAGCTTCAGGTAGATAAGCATAGAATTTCTTCCCTTATTATTCATTTATTTAAAATCTGTGTTTATCAAACCTGTAAGCAAATTTTCATATTCATTCAGTAAACATGTATTAGGCACCTACTATGTGCCAAACATTGTGCTCTGCATTTATCTTCTGGCCCTGGCACCTCTCCTTGGTCTCCGCATCTGCCTCCTGGCTTCCCTCCATCCTGGGTATGTGCTAGGATGCTGATGCTGGATCTTCCCTCTATCTAAACTCCTTGTCCAGGAGTCCAGGCACTCAGGCGCTGTACATGACCCAGAACACCCAACTCCAAAATTTTCCTCACACTTTATCAATTTCTCAGTTGTACAGAAGTTAATCTTAGACTAAAAAAAGAAAATTGTGACTTATTCATCTAAAATGAGGTGTGAATTGCATATAAAAATCCTTATGAAGGATATTTTCATTTTAAAATAAAAAGTAATTGTCTCAAACCATTTTTATTTGTTTTATTTTATTTTTTGTTTTAACTGTTTATTTTAAACTGGAGTAGAGTTGATTAACAATGTTGAGTTAGTTTCAGGTGCACAGCAAAGTGATTTGGTTATATATATATATGTATCTGTTTTTTCAGATTCTTTTCTCATTTAGGTTGTTACATAATATTGACCAGAGTTCCCTGTGCTATACAGTAGGTCCTTGTTGATGAATCTTTAATTGATTAATTATCACAAAGTTTTAGAATCTCTCACCCACTCACCTGTCAAATCCTAGACTCCCTTTCCTAATCTTTTGAATCTGTCTCCTCTGCTCAAGATCAAACTTGACCTACTAAGTCAGCCATTTTGGCCGGCTACACACAGAATTGACAAAACTGATTACCAGCCTATCTGATTATCTCACATGGGGATGGTATAGTCTCAATTTGATAGGAGGTAATAAAAATAGATACCAGAATTAGTTTCTTATATAGAAAACAAGGATCGCTGAGGAAAACAAAACACAAACATGCAAATATTGGTCATATTGATAAAAATGTCCTCTCACATGACTGTTTTTTTAAGAATGTCTGTGTGACTATATACCAGTAACACTCATGTTACAAGGATTGCGTATTCTTTTTCATGACTCGTTGCATTTCTTAAGGCAAGTTTATTGGAACCCGCTGATATGTATTTAATATTTATTATTTCAGTGTTTCAGAATGCTGACAATTCTGAATTCAATCACTTGTATTCACCAAGAAAAAATATTAACAATTTTGCATCCACCAATAGAATAAACAGGTAGAAAGGGAATAACAGACCAATACTTGAATCTATATTTGACCAAATCAGTGGGAAATCAATGATTTACTAATAGTTTTATAGATGATGAAATTGTCTTTAACAAATGTAAAATAAGGATATTTACCAGTAAAATATTTCTTTTTAAAAATCAAAATGCCTGAAATTTTAGTTTTAAGAGGCAGAATACTTAGAGATTTTATGTTTAATTTGTCATGGTCTGTTTTGATTTAACTGTAAATTTCCAATTAAATTTAACACCAAAACTTCCTTCCTCCATGACCCAAAACATAAGATTGCAGTTTGAATTGTGTGAATTTCAGCTTGTCCAAATTAAACAACAAATTATATTTTAAAAAAAATTAAAAATAACATTGGTACAATGTCTCTTTCTTTTTTTTTTAACCAATAGCATTGGTAAAAAGTAAACTTTTTACGCTAGTAAATACTAGCCTCCAAAATTAACTCAACTCCTTTTTTAACATGTTAAAACCCATTCATTTTGTCAAATAACAGATATTAAGTTCACAATAGCCTAAATAAAGCCCTTCACAATGCACTGTATAACCCTAGATCAAAATACAGATTATAAAAATTCAGAAACATTCTTAGTCTTCTGATATAATTATCTGAGAATTCCAGTTTCTACAGTTTTCAAAATAGAGGCTAAGTACTTAGTAAACATGGTATACATTAATTTTATAACTGTTTAGGGAAGGGTTACCTATATTCTTCCTGAAGATCTGTGATGAAGTTTTTATTTCAAACATGTCAACTGATATTAATGATTTCTATTGCTTTTATGAAGATACATCGGGATTTCTTTTTATATTTGATATTTAATGAAATACCTACTTTCTCTGAAACTATTTGGCACATTTGGAACTTCCTTTGTAGCAGTCATCACTTTCTTCCTTGTGTTGGCTATTTTTGTTTTATTGGAGTATAGTTGATTTACAAAGCTGTGTTACTTTCAGGTGTACAGCAAAGCAATTTAGTTATACATATATTCATTCTTTTTCATATTCTTTTCCCATATCAGAAATATTGAGTAGAGTTCCAGGTAGTATACAGTAGGTTCTTGTTGGTTATCTATTTTATATACAGTAGTGTGTGTATGTTAATCCCAAGCTCCTAATTTATCCCTCCATCTCCCCCACCACTATTTTTCCTTTAGTAACCCTGTTTGTTTTCTAAATCTGTGAGTCTGTTTCTGCTTTGTAACTAAGTTCAATTATATCATTTTTTAAATTAGATTCCACATATGAGTGATATCATATGATATTTGTCTTTGTCTGATTTACTTAACTTCGTATGAAAATCTCTGGGTCCATCCATGTTGCTGCAATGGCATTATTTTGTTCTCTTTATGGCTGAGTAATATTCCATTGTATATATGTATCACATCTTTTTAATCTATTCCTCTGTTGACGGACATTTAAGTTGCTTCCATGTCCTGGCTATTGTAAATAGTGCTGCAGTAATTATTGGGATGCATGTGTCTTTTTCATTTATGGTTTTCTCTGGATATATGCCCAGGAGTGGGATTGCTGGATCATATAGTAGCTCTACTGTTAGTTTTTTAAGGAACTTCCATACTGTTCTCCATGGTGGTTGTACCAATTTACATTCCCACCAACACTGTAGGAAGGTTCCCTCTTCTCCATAACCTCTCGAACATTTATTATTTGTAGACGTTTTGATGATGGCCATTCTGACAAGTGTGAAGTGATATCACGGTTTTGATTTGCATGTCTCTGATAATCAGTGATGTTAAGCATCTTTTCATGTGCTTTTTGGCTGTGTGTATGTCTTCTTTGGGGAAATGTCTATTTAGATCTTCCACTGCTTTTTTGATTGGGTTGTTAGTTGTTTTTTGGGGTTTTTTTGACATAGAGCTACATGACGTGTGTTTGTATATTTTGGAGATTAATCCCTTGTCAGACACTTCGTTTGCAAATATTTTCTCCCATTCTGTGGGTTGTCTTTTTGTTTTGTTTATGGTTTCCTTTGCTGTGCAGAAGCTTTTAAGTTTAATTAGGTCCCATTTATTTATTTTTGTGTTTTTTAAAAAATTTTTATTGGTGAATAGTTGATTTACAATGTTGTGTTAGTTTCAGGTGTACACCAAATGAATCAGTTATACATATCCATATATCCACTCTTTTTTAGATTCCTTTCCCATATAGGCCATTACAGAGTCAGAGTATTGAGTAGAGTTCCCTGTGCTATACAGTATGTCCTTATTAGTTATCTATTTTATATTTAGTACAGTGTATATGTGAATCCCAATCTCCCAATTTATCCCTCCCCTCCCCTTCCTCCTGGTAACCATAAATTTGTTTTCTACATCTATGACTCTATTTCTGTTTTGCAAATAAGTTCATTTGTACCATTTTCCAGATTCCACATATAAGCAATATCATACGATATTTGTCTTTCTCCGTCTGACTTACTTCACTCAGTATGACAATCTCTAGGTCTAGCACTGTTGCTGCAATGGCATTATTTCATTTTTTTTATGGCTGAGTAATATTCCATTGTATATGTACAATATGTACCATATCTTCTTTATCTATTCCTCTGTCTGTGGATGTTTAGGTTGCTTCTATATCCTGGCTATTGTAAATAGTGCTGCAATGAACATTGGGGTGCATGTGTCTTTTTGAATTATAGTTTTCTCCAGATATATGCCCAGGAATGGGATTGCTGGATCAAATGGTAGTTCTAGTTTTAGTGTTATAAGGAACTTTCATGCTGTTCTCCATAGTGGATGTACCAATTTACATTCCTACCAACTGTGTAGGTGGGTTCCCTTTTCTCCACTCTCTCTCCAGCATTTATTATTTGTAGATTTTTTTTTTATAATGACCATTCTGACAAGTTTGAGGTGATAACACATTGTAGTTTTAATTTGCATTTCTCTGATAATTAGTGATGTTGAGCATCTTTTCATGTGCTTTTTGGCCATCTGTATGTTTTCTTTGGAAAAATATCTATTTAGATCTTCCACCTATTTTTGGATGGCGTTGTTTGTTTTTCTGATATTCAGCTGCATGAGGTATTTGTATATTTTGGAGATTAATCCCTGTCAGTTGCTTTGTTTGCAAATATTTTCTCCCATTCTGTGGGTTGTCTTTTTGTTTTATTTATGGTTTCCTTTGCTGTGCAGAAGTTTTAAGTTTAATTAGTTCCCATTTGTTTATTTTTGTTTTTATTTTCATTACTTTAGGAGGTGGATCAAAAAAGATCTTGCTACAATTTATGTCAAAGAGTATTCTGCCTATGTTTTTCCCTAAGAGTTTTATAGTATCCGGCCTTACATTTAGGTCTTTAATCAATTTTGAGTTTATTTTTATAGGTGGTGTTAGGGAGTGTTCTAATTTCATTTTTTTACATGTAGCTGTCCAGTTTTCCCAGCACCATTTATTGAAGAGACTGTCTTTTCGCCATTGTATATTCATGCTTCCTTTGCCATAGATTAATTGACCATAGGTGTATGGGTTTACTTCTGGGTTTTCTATCCTATTCCATTGATCTATATTTCTATTTTTGTGCTAGTTCCATACTGTTTTGATGTCTGTAGCTTTTCAGTATAGTCTGAAGTCTGGGAGCCTGATTCCTCCATTTTTGTTTCTCAGGATTGCTTTGGCTATTGGGGGTCTTTTGTGGTTTCATATAAATTAAAATTTTTTTTTTCTAGTGCTGTGAAAAATGCCATTGGTAATTTGATAGGGACTGCATTGAATCTGTAGAGTGCCTTGGGTAGTACAGTCATTCTTCCAATCCAAGAACAGGGTATATCTATCCATCTGTTGGTGTCAACTTCAATTTTTTCATCAGTATCTTATAATTTTCATAGTACCAGTCTTTTGTCTGCTTAGGTAGGTTTATTCCTAGGTATTTTATTCTTTTTGATGTGATGGTAAATGGGATAGTTTCCTTAATTTCTCTTTCTGATCTTTCATTGTTAGTGTATAGGAATGCAAGAGATTTCTGTGTATTAATTTTGTATCCTGCTATTTTACTGAATTCATTGATGAACTGTAGAAGTTTTCTGGTAGCCTCTTTAGGATCTTGTAGGTATAGTATCATGTCATCTGCAAACAGTGATAGCTTTACTTCTTGTTTTACAATTTGGATTCTTTTTGTTTCATTTTCTTCTGTAATTGCCATCGGTAGAACTTCCAAAACTATGATGAATAAAAGTGGTGAGAGTGCACATCCTTGTCTTGTACCTGATCTTAGAGGAAATGCTTTCAGCTTTTCACCATTGAGAATGAGGTTAGCTGTGGGTTTGTCATATGTGACCTTTATTATGTTGAGGTAAGTTCCCTCTTTGCCCACTCTCTGGTGAGTTATTATCATAATTTTGGTGTTGAATTTGGTCAAAAGCTTTTTCTGCATCTATTGAGATGATCAGATGCTTTTTATTCTTCAGTTTGTTAAGGTGGTGTATCACACTAGTTGATTTTCAGATATTGAAAAATCCTTGAATCACTGGGATAAATCCCCCTTGATCATGGTGTATGATACTTTTAATGTGTTTCTGGATTTAGAGTGCTAGTATTTTGTTGAGGATTTTTGCATCTATGTTCATCAGTGATACTGACCTGTGATTGTCTTTGTTTATGGTATTTTCGTCCGGTTTTGGTATCAGGGTGATGGTGGCCTCATAGAATGAGTTTGGTAGTGTTCCTTCCTCTGCAATTTTCTGCAATAGTTTCAGAAGGAGAGGTGTTAACTCTTCTCTAAATGTTTGATAGAATTCACCTGTGAAGCCATCTGGTCCTGGACTTTTGTTTGTTGGCACTTTTTTAATCACTGTTGCAATTTCAGTACTTTTGATTGGTCAGTTCATATTTTCTATTTCTTCATGGTTCAGTTTTGGGAGACTGTACCTTTTAAGAATGTGTCCATTTCTTCTAGATTGTCCATTTTATTGGCATATAATTGTTTGTTGTAGTCTTTTATGATCCTTTGTATTTCTGTGATATCTGTTGTAACTTTTCCTTTTTCATTTCTAATTTTATTGATTTGTGCCCTCTCCTTTTCTTTCTTGATGTGTCTGGCTAAAGGTTTATCAATTTTGTTATCTTTTCAAAGTACCAGGTTTTAGTTTGATATTTTCTATTGTTTTTTTTTGTTTGTTTCTAGTTCACTTATTTCTACTCTGATATTTATGATTTCTTTCCTTCTATGTACTTTGGGTTTTGTTTGTTCTTCTTTTGCTAGTTGGTTTAGGTGTAAGGTTAGGTTGTTTATTTGAGGATTTTCTTGTTTCCTTAGGTAAGATTGTATTGCTATAGCATCCCTCTTAGAACTGCTTTTGCTGCGTCCCATAGGTTTTAGATCATCATGCTTTCATTTTCGTTTTTCTCTAGGTATTTTTTAATTTCCTCTTTGATTTCTTCAGTGATCCATTGGTTGTTTAGTAACATATTGTATAGCCTCCACATGTTTGTGTTTTTTATAGTTTTTTTTCTTGTAGTTGATTTCTTATCTCATAGTGTTGTGATACAAAAAGATACTTGTTATGATTTCAATTTTCTTAAATTTATTGAGGATTGATTTATGGCTGAAGATGTGATCTACCCTGTAGAATGTTCCATGTACACTTAAGAAGAAAGTGTATTCTGCTTCTTTAGGATGGAGTGTCCTAAAAATGCCAATTAAGTCTATGTGGTCTAATGTGTCATTTAAGGCTTATTTCCTTATTAATTTTCTGTCAGGATGATCTGTCAATTGGTGAAAGTGGGGTGTTAAAGTCCCCCACTATTATTGCATTACTATTGATTTCTACTTTTATGGATGTTAGCATTTGCCTTGCATATTGAGGTACTCCTATGTTGGGTGCATATATATTTACAATTGTTATATCTTCTTCCTGGATTGATTCCTTGATCATTATGTAGTGTCCTTCCTTGTCTCTTGTAGCAGACCTTATTTTAAAGTTGATTTTGTCTGATATTAGTATTGCTACTTCAGCTTTCTTTTGATTTCCATTTGCATGGAATAACTTTTTCCATCCCCTCACTTTCAGTCTGTATGTGTCCCTAGATCTCAAGTGGTTATCTTATATACAGAATATATACAGGTCTTGTTTTTGTTTCTATTCAGCCAGTCTGTGTCTTTTGGTTGGACCATTTAATCCATTATATTTAAGGTAATTATTAATATGTATATTCTTAGTGCCACTTTCTTCATTGTTTTGGATTTGTTTTTGTAGGTTTTTTTTCTTCCCTTCCTCTTTGTTCATTTCTCTCTTGATTTGATGATTATCTTCAGTGCTGTGTTTGGATTGCTTTTTCTTTTTTGTGTATCTATTGTAGATTTTTGGCTTGCATTTCCCATGAGATTTTGATATAGCAGTCTATGTATATACAAGATTGTTTTAAGTTGCTGGTCTCTCAGTTTCCAGTGCATTTCCAATAACCTGCATTTGCACTCTCTTCATGATTGATGGTTTTGATATCATATTTGTGTGTGGATGATTTCCTACCATTACTGTATGTTTGTCCTTACTAGTGTGCTTTTCCATTTGTAATTGTCTTGTTTCTAGTTGTGGTCTTTTCTTGTCTGCCTAGAGAAGTTCCTTTCGCATTTGTTATAAAGCTGGTTTGGTGGTGCTGAATTCTCTTAGCTTTTGCTTGTCTGTAAAGCTTTTAATTTCTCCGTTAAATCTGAATGAGAACCTTGCTGGGTAGAGTATTCTTGATTGTAGGTTCTACCATTTTTTCACTTTCAATATATATATATATGCCATTTCCTTCCAGCCTGCAGAGTTTCTGCTGAGAAATCAGCTAACTATCTTATGAGAATTCCCTTGTATGTTATTTGTTGCTTTTCCCTGGTTGCTTTTAATATTTTCTCTTTGTTTTTAAATTTTTTCAGTTTGATTATTATATGTCTCAGCATGTTATTCCTTGGGTTTATCCTGCCTGGGACTCTATGCACTTCCTGGATTTGGATGACTGTTTCCTTTCCCATGTTAGGGAGGTTTTCAGCTATTATGTCTTCCAATATTTTCTCAGGTCCTTTCTCGCTCTCTTTTTCTTCTGGGATCCCTATAATGAGAATGTTGGTGTGTATTAATGTTGTCTCAGAGGTCTCTTAGAGTGTCCTCATTTCTTTTCATTTTTTTTTCCTTATTCTGTTCCATGGCACAGATTTCCAGCACTGTCTTCCAGCTCATTTATTTCTTCTTCTGCCTCATTTATTCTGCTATTGATTCCTTCTAGTGTATTTTTCATTTTAGTTATTGTGTTGTTCATCTCTGTTTGTTTGTTCTTTAAAGCTTCTAGGTCTTCGTTAAACATTTCTTGTATCTTCTCAGTCTGTGCCTCCATTTTTTCTTTCTGAGGTCTTGGATCACCTTTACTATCATTACTCTGAGTTACTTTTTAGGTAGATTGCCTATCTCCACTAAGTTTTTCTTGTGGGTTTTTATCTTGTTTCCTTGTCTGGAAGATATTTCTCTTCCATCTCATTTTGTTTAACTTTCTGTGTTTGTATTCTCTTTTCTGCAGGCTGCAGGATTGTAGCTCCTCTTGCTTCTGGTGTCTTCACCCTGGTGGGAGAGTTTAGTCAGGTGAAGCTGGTTCTTGTCCCTCTGGTGGCAGGGCCATGTCAAGGGATGTGTTTAGAGATGGCTGTGAGCTTGGTATGGCTTTAGGCAGACTGTCTGCTGATGGATGGGGCTGTGCTCCTATCCTGCTGGTTGTTTGACTTGAGGTTTTCCAGCATTGGAGCCTGTAGGTTGTTGGGTAGGGCCAGGTCTTGGTGCCCAAATGGTGACCTTCTGGAGAGCTCATGCTAAACAGTATTCCCTGGGGCCTCTGCCACCAGTGTCCTTGCCTCTCAATGAGGCACAGCCAACCCTTGCCTCACCAGGAGACCCTCTAAGACTTGTAGATAGGTCCAGAAGTCTGAGTTCTTATGCTGGTGTTCAGTACATGTGCCATGTGAATTGTTCCACTTCTAGATGTATTTTTAATGTTTGTTGTGGGAGAAGGTGAACTACACGTTTGCCATGTTGATCATGGGCCCAAAGTTGACTCAACTATTAAGTCATTTTTATAAAATAGTAACTTTTATTTATTAGAAGTATAGTTGATTTACAATGTGTGCCAATCTGCTACACAGCCAAGTGACTCAGATATACAAATATATATGTTCTTTCCCATTATGGTTTATCCCAGGAGACTGGATATAGTTCCCTGTTCTATACAGTAGGACCTTATTGTTTATCCATTCTAAATATAATAGTTTGCATCTAAAACCCCAAACTCCCAGTCCATCCCTCTCTCTCCTTCCCTCCCCCTTGGCAAACACAAATCTGATATCTATGTCGGTGAGTCTATTTCAGTTTTGTAGACAGGTTCATTTGTGCCATACTTTAGATTCCACATATAAGTAATATCATATGGCATTTGTCATTCTCTTTCTGTCTTACTTCACTTAGTATGATAATCTCTAGTTGCATCCATGTTGCTGCAAATGGCATTATGTCATTCTTTTTTACAGCTAAGTAGTATTCCACTATATATATGTGCCATATCTTCTTTATCCACTTATCTATTGATGGACATTTAGGTTGTTTCCATGTCTTGGCTATTGTGAATAGTGCTGCTATGAACATGGGGTGTGTGTATCTTTTTGAATTATGGTTTTGTCTGGGTATATGCCAAAGAGTAGAACTGCTGGATCATATGGTACTTCTATTTTTAGTTTTCTGAGGAACCTCCATACTATTTTCCATAGTGGCTGCACCAACTTACATTCCCACCAACAGTATAGGAGAGTTCCCTTTTCTCTGCACCGTCTCCAGCATTTGTTATTTGTAGACTTCTTAATGATGGCCATTCTGACTGGTGTGAGGTGGTACCTCATTATAGTTTTGATTTGCATTTCTCCAATAATTAGCAATGTTGAGCATCTTTTCATGTGCCTTTTGGCCATCTGTCTGTCATCTTTGGAGAACTGTCTATTTAGGTCTTCTTCCCATTTTTCAATTGGGTTGTTTGCTTTTTTGTCATTGAGTTGTATGAGCTGTTTCTATATTTTGGAAATTAAGCCCTTATCAGTCACATCTTTTGCAAATATTTTCTCCCATTCTGTAGGCTGTCTTTTCATTTTGTTTATGGTTTCCTTTGCTGGGCCAAATCTTGTAAGTTTGATTAGGTCTCATTTGTTTATTTTTGTTTTTATTTCTATTGCCTTAGTAGACTGACCTAAGAAAACATTGGTACAACTTATGTTAGAGAATGTTTTGCCTATGATCTCTCCTAGGAGTTTTATTGTGTCGGTGTCATGTCTCATGTTTAAGTCTTTAAGCAATTTTATTTTTGTGCATGGTGTGAGGGTGTGTTCTAACTTCACTGATTTACATGCAGTCTTCCAACTTTCCCAGCACCACTTGCTGAAGAGACTGTCTTTTCCCAATGTATATTCTTGCCTCCTTTGTCAAAGATTAAATGACCGTAAGTGTGTAGGTTTATTTTGGGGCTCCCTATTCTGTTCTGTTGATCCACATGTCTGCTTTTGTACCAATACCACACTGTTTTGATTACTGTAGCTTTGTAGTATTGTCTGAAGTCTAGGAGAGTTAGGTCTCCTGCTTTATTTTGTTTCCCTCAGGATTGCTTTGGCAATTCTGAGTTTATTATGGTTCCATATAAAATTTTAAATTATTTGTTCTAGTTCTGTGAAAAATGTTATGGGTAATTTAATAGGGATCACATTAAATCTGTAGATTGCTTTGGGTAGTATGGCCATTTTAACCATATTAATTCTTCCAATCCAAGAGCCTGGGATATCTTCCCATTTCTCTGAATCCCCTTCAATTTCCTTTATTAATCTTTTATAGTTCTCAGCCTATAAGTCTTTCACCTCCATAGTCAGGTTTATTCCTAGGTATTATTTTTTTGGTGCTATTTAAAAAATTTTTTTTTCTTTTACATTTCCTTCCTATCTGATATTTCATTGTCAGTGAAAAAAAATGCAACAGATTTCTGAATGTTAATCTTATATCCTCCTACTTTGCTGAATTTATTTATTAGATCTAATAGTTTATGTGTGGAGTCCTTATGGTTTTCTATATATAGTATCATGTCATCTGCATGTAATGACAATTTTACCTTTTCCCTTCCAATTTGGATACCTTTTATTTCTTTTTCTTGTCTCATTGCTGTGGCTAGGACTTCCAATACTATGTTGAAGAGAAGAGGTGAGAGTGGGCATCCTTGTCTTGTTCCAGATTTTAGTGGGGAGGCTCTCAGCTTTTCACTGTTGAGTATTATATTGGCCATGGGTTTGTCATAAATTGCTTTTATTATGTTGAGATTTGTTCCTTCGTACCCACTTTGGTAAGAGTTTTTGTCATGAATGGATGTTGAATTTTGTCAAATGCTTTTCCTGCATCTATTGAGATGATCATGTGGTTTTTTACTTTTATTTTGTTTACGTGGTGTAGTACATTGATGTGCATATAAAATAATAACTTTTATTCTCTGAATGTTTCCACTGTATCTAGAATTGTGGAAGATACTATCAACAAATTAATCTACAACATGTGAAAGAGTTATTATGATCTCTAATTCCCAGCATTCAAAGATAGAACTTCAATGATGTAAAATAGGTTAACCTAGTTTAAAATGTTATAAAGTGCAGAATCTAATAACTCATATCTGGACCAAACTGATTCTACAGCTTGTGTACTTTCTATCAAGCCAAACAAACTTGGAGAATTTGATGGCTGTGGCTATGGAAAGTTAGGTCCTGTTTTTATTCTAATTATAATATACTTTTTATTCAATGTAAATCATGAGTGCATATGTAGCCAAGCTATTCTTTATGAAGTTGTATGAAATTGCAAGTGTGAAACACTGATGCAGAATGTATCTTCTATTACTTGAAATCATTTTGAATACAGGTGTTGGGATTTATGCTTTCTTAATTTATGAAAAGATATAATTGAGAGGTTTATACTTTTCTATAATGTTTAGTAAATGAGTCAATGCATATCTTCTAATCATGTTTATTGATAAAAAAGAATTTAGGTGAGAAATTCTGAGGAAAATATGATCACAACTCACAATGGCCAGGTATAGACCATTTCATAATACATCTTAGCTTGAAAAGGATCATTTATGGCAAAAGCAATTGCCCTCATGATTTGATGGTAACAAGCGTATTAAGTGGAAAAGTAATCTGGGAAATGCATGGATACTGTTTGTTCATACTCTCTGTACTCTTTCATCAAGTAAGTGGATATTTGTTCTGTAGCCTTTAGCAACTTTTACTAATTGCCTTTACTACTTAGACACCTCACCATTTTTTTAGTGCATTTTACAATTGTGCCCTTAATACACATAATTCATTATTGTTCTCTGCTTCCTACTTCTTGTTTCAACTAGATAATAAGTTCCTGGGGGGCAGAGGCTGTGTCTTATCCATATTAATCCAGTGTAGACCACAATCTCCACAGTGTTTAGCAAAACACATGCAACTAGTATTTAGCTAAGAAACTTAAGATTTCTAGCCCTAGTAAAACCTGTGGGCATATGGACTCTCTGGAGCACTTTAGTGAGAATATAAATTGACACAACCTTTCTGGAGGGTAATTTTTCATTATGTATCAAAATATAAAATGTCCAAGCCTTTCAACTTAGAGATCCCCCACCACCAGAACACTTTTCTTAGGGCTTTTCTCTGTGCATCATTTTCTCCTTACTACCACCACCTCATTTCCCACTTCACCATACTTTTCAGTTGGCTAACTCCTGTTATTTCTTAAATCTCAGGTTCAGTGCCACATCCTATGAGAAGCTCCTCCTAATGTTAAAAATGTTAAGTGGCTTTATTTTGGATTCCCAGAGCCCCCAGTATATCTCAACCTAGCATTCATTTACACAAATGTTGTATCCTTATGCCCAAGAGTGTCTGCCAAATTGTATGTACTTAATGGGTGTCCATTAATGAGTAAATGATTAAGTAAATGAATGAATAAATTACTGTGTTTGGACCCATGATGTAGAAAATGTTTGTAAGTATTTAAAAAATTATATCATTAAAATTTACCAGCTACCATAACAATATTTTTTCATAGTAGAATATCCTCATTTCTTTAAAGAATTATTAAAACACAAAAGCAAAGAGAAACCCTATTTGATATTCTCATTCTATAGTTCCTGCATTAAAGAATGATCCGTATGCTTACTATAAGCCTCCTCTCAAAGAATGATACGGAGCTCTATTAAACAGAAAATGTATACATCTGGGGTTTCTATTAGGGCGAATCATAGAAACTGAGAATGAGCTACCCTGTGATCTCTGAATGTTATATCCATATTCTGTTATAGTCCAAATTAGCTTGAATTTATTCCTCAAGAACACTGTACAGTAGCATCACTAAGGAGAGAATCCTCTTGGATCATCCCAGCAAAAAAAGAACATTTTCTTTCTAGCACTTTTTTATCTTACTAAGAATCCTTTAATAACTAATACTTTCATAAATATGCAGTAAGGATAAAAAGGGAAGAAATCAACTATATGAGGGGAAGTTCATTTTGTCCATTCATTCAATTTGCTGTTTATTTGCTGTACATATTGAAAAAGAATCAGTTAATTATTTCTGTTTTCCCCTAAAAGGAATATAAGATTCCATGTTGCAATATATTAGTCTATCACTCCTCATCTACATATACACATTTATGTATAGTTTTCAAACAAAAGTTAAACTTCTCTCATCTAATCATTAGCCAGTTAATTTAAATGACTTTAGATCTATCCAGCCTCTTAGTATTCATTTCATGCAACTACCTAAATACACAAGTGGAGGGACTAATTACAGAGAGGATTTTTTTGTGTCTTCTGCAAGGACTGAACATAAGCACCTGACAGAGCCAGCAATGGAAACACCTCTTCACACCCAGTCCAAGGCTCCCAGCCCCCTTCAAATCACCTCCCACTTCATTCAGTGTATTACTTTAAAGTGGTGTTAATGACATTTTGGACCCTAAACTGTAAATATCAACCAGGTAATCACTTGTCCCTTAACTCATTCTCCAAAAAGCTCACAAGTTGAAAAATAACATTTTACAATTTGTATTATATCTATTTGCCAAAAATAACACAGCAGTAACCAAAACACACACACACACACACACACACACACACACACACACACACACACA